>NC_088929.1:30820000-30890000 GCF_038396675.1 Hydra vulgaris
GATAAACCATTATTGTTATTTTAACTTTTTCTTAAAATAAATTCCAAAAAATATAGTTTAAAATGCTTATTGTTAATAACTTTAACAAAATATTTTTGATGTTAATACTTTTAAGTAAATAGTTATTGACAAAGGATTATATTTCATAATAAAAATGTAGATGTTTCTTTTGTCACATTTATTTTAGACAGAAAAACTTTGAGTTAGCAAAGTTCATTTAATAGTGTTACTTTTGCATTGAGTTAAAAAGAGTAATAAATGTTTTTTTTTTCTCTCTAGAATCAAATTTTAAAAAAAACTTGAAATTTTTGCAGTTATATAGATTCTGACTTAAATAATATTTTATTTATATATAAATATATATATATATATATATATATATATATATATATATATATATACAAAATTATATAGTTTTGTAGATATATATACAAAATTATATAATTTTGTATATACATACATATATATATATATATATATATATATATATGTATATACAAAATTATATAATTTTGTATATATATATATATATATATATATCTACAAAACTATATAATTTTGTACATATATATATATATATATATATATATATATATATATATACAAAATTATATAATTTTGTATATATATATACAAAACTATATAATTTTGTGTATATATATATATATATACAAAATTATATAATTTTGTATATATATATATATATATATATATATATATATATATATATATATATATATATATATATACAAAATTATATAATTTTGTATATATATATATATATACAAAACTATATAATTTTGTGTATATATATATATATATATATATATATATACAAAATTATATATATATATATATATATATATATATATATATATATACAAAGTTATATAATTTTGTATATATATATATATATACAAAACTATATAATTTTGTGTATATATATATATATACAAAATTATATATATATATATATATATATATATATATATATATATATATATATATATATATATATATATATATATATATATATATATATATATATATATATATATATATATATATATATATATATATATATACCCATGGCGGATCTAGCTTGGGGGCCCAGGGCTTGAATAGCAAGGGGCCCTAGCCCTACACGAATAAAAAATTTTAATTGATTATGCGATTAATAGCGTTTCGGTTCATTCTCAATAAAATAAAAGACAATATTAAAGATTAATTGTTTTTATTATTATTATTCCTATTCACTAACAATCACAAATATCGTAAATATTTAAGCATAATAAATTCATAACAAAAACAAGTTATTTAATTCTAAGATTTTTAATGACGCAGTTTTCGAACCTTATTAGGGCATATTCCTTTATAACCTCATCGTAGTTTAATGACTTTGTAATTTTATGTTCTATGGATAGAAGCATTAAATCAGCCAATCTGTCATCACTCATTGTATTTCTTTGCTTATTTTTAATATAGCTCATTCTGGAAAATGATCTTTCTGCTTCACAATTGGTTAGAGGCATTGTAAGGAAAATTTTCATTACTGTGTACAAATTCCTGTGCTTTTCGAATAACATATCCAATTTCTTGACACTGGCTGTGCATTTTTAAGCCGTTTTTTAAATAGTTCTTCGGAAAAATATTGATTTTGTGTTTTTGAAATTCTGCACAAAACTGCATAATCACGTTTATGGAAACCCTTATTTTGAAAATATGTTGTATCTTTGGTTAAACAAAAATTAATGAAATCGCTATTTAATATATTCGGCCATGTGCCCAAATCACAAAAATTATCTTCGGAGGGCAGTTCAACGATGTATGGGGATGTTTGAATTTCTGATGATTCAAATATTGAAACATTTTGATCATTATTTTTATCTTTAATTTGAGCTGAAGATGTTTCGTCGATCTGGGATTGGATTGAAAAGAAGTTGGTTAATGTTTTACATTTTTCTATTGCGTCTGTTCTGCTAATTTTCTTTTTTGACACCCACTTTTATATTTACGACCCATCATCGTTAAACCTATATAGAAATAAAATTTATATAAATTTTATTTAATATGTTATAATTTTAATACCGAGCGAATGAAAAATAATCAGTAGAATTTGCACAAAAATAAACTTAATCATTCAAAGCTGAGTCACAGGTGCACTATTTTTACAAAAGCTAGCAAAGACACTTAATTTTTCAATACAAAAGCATTTGAACATCATCGTAGCGATAGCAATGCCAATACAATTTTTATTCTCTATTCTAAAAATTTAGTTTTCGTTCGCTTGAATTTTCACATACACTTACTTATGTTTGAAATAATTAATTATTTAACCACTTTTACATTTGATAAATGAATATTCACGATAATATGTAAAATTTCTCTTTTCATACAGGCCCCTTACTGGTCGGGGCCCCGGGCTTTAGCCCTATTAGCCCATATATAGATCCGCCACTGTATATATATATCTATATATATATATATATATATATATATATATATATATATATATATATATATATATATATATATATATATACAAAATTATTTTTGTATATAAATATATATATATATATATATACATATGTGTATATATATATATATATATATATATATATATATATATATATATATATATATATATATATATATATATATATATTTATATATATATATTTATACAGTAAACTCCCGGTTATTCGAACCTTCAAGGGGTATAAGAATTTATTTCGAATAACCCGAAACTCAAATAACTGAATATGCTCTTTAAAATGACCTACTTTAAGTCTCTTTCAAATTTTAATAAAAGTAGAAAGTAAAAAAGAAAAAGACCCTTGGAATTTGGTGCTACTTCAGTTTTATCCTTGTAAAATAATAAATATTTTACAATTCATTGAAAATATAGTCCATTTTTTATTTATTTTTTGTTCCTTAAATGTGTTTTTTATCTTCAAGGGGAGCAAAAATTGTTTTGAATAACCGAAATTTTGAACAACTGCAGGTTCGAATAACTGCATTTCTGCATAACAGAATTTGCATGAGTTTGTTAAAGAAAATTCACAGGAAATAAAAATTGCTTCGAATAAGCAGAAAATTTTAATAAGAATTTTGAAAATGCCATTTTGAATAACCGGGAGTTTACTGTATAATAAATAAATAAATTTGTATATATATATATATATATATATATATATATATATATATATATATATATATATATATATATCATTTATATATATATATATCATTTATATATATATATCATTTATATATATATGTAATTTATTTATCTATATATTTTATATATAATAATAATAATCCATTTATTTAACCATAAAATATGAAATTTACAATAATATTTATAAACTCACATAAATAAGGTTAGGTGTCACTCATATAGTTAATAACTAGTCAATGGAGTGATACCTGAACGTATAATTATAAATTATATATATAAATATGTTATATATATGTATATATATATATGTATATATATATATATATATATATATATAGATATATATATTTATATATATATATGTATGTATATATATATATATATGTATATATATATATATGTATGTATATATATATATATATATATATATATATATATATATATATATATATATATATATATATATACATATATATTTACTTTTTAAATTTAATAATAATTATACTAATTTAACAACATTTTTTTTTTTACTTTTGCTTTCTGTCTACTAATGGTACAAGTTTTGTTTTTTGATTTAGATTCTGCATCTCAATGATATCCTGGCCTATCGATACGATATCCTGTTAATTGTATTTTTATATATTGCATAAATATATATGCAAACACTCACACACATAAATTTTAAAGAAAATATTTATATTTTTATATATATATCTATAAATTGTATATGTTAAGCTTTTTTATATTTATCATTATATATTACTGTTTGTATTAAAAATTGATTTTGGAAATATTGCGAGGGCAGAGTTAAAATTACAATTTAGTTTTATTTTCCAATTCAATATATATTATAGCCACGTTTAATTACGTTTAATAATATTTTGCGATATTTTATACAGCACTTTTAAGCGTTGATTCAACGTTATATTTCAACCTTTACTCGACGTCTTTGAGTCACGTTAAATCGACGTTTTACTAACAACGTTACAAATCCTTGCAAAATAGACTGCTTTAACAGCGTTTATGCAACGCTTTTTAGGTAACGTTTTTTCAACGCTAAGTTGCGACGTTTATTCAACGCTTTTTATGTAACGCTTTTTCAACGTTTAGTTGCGACGCTTTTGTAACGTCATTTAGTAACGTTTTTTCAACGTTACGCAATAACGTTTAATCAACGTCTATTAAACAACGTTACATATCTTTGCAAAATCGATTACTTTGTCAACGTTTCCGCAATATCTTTTGCGACCGGTTTTCAACGTTGATTCAACGTTGTCATGTTTGCTGGGTTCACTTATTATTATTATTAATATTAGTTAATTGTATATTATAATACTAACTGTTGTTATAGTATTACAAATAATCTGCCCTGTACCATTTTTTTAACGCAGTTAACTAAATCATAGAAATTGAACAATTAAAAGCAATTATTGAAAGCAACTAAAACCAAAAAATTAATTTATACATTTTTTTAGAACAAAAACTTAAAATTATTGAAATTATTTTCAAAACGATCTTAAAAAATTATGATATCGTTATCTTCATCATCAATATCAAATTCATATGTATTTTTATCGCCTTCTGTCATCAGACTAATTTTGATTTGATGCATGTCTTCCACGATCCAATCAATAAAAATATCTTTAAAGTAAGGTACATTAGCACATTTTATAAGTATTATTATACTTCACATTGTTCACAAGCGAATGTGAATATTAAGTGATCAATAGTGGGAAAAAGAACTTATTACTGATCCTTGTCTAATTTACTTCATTATTGAGCAAGATATCAACTTTTTTGGATAAAGATACATCACACATCAACATCATACATCAACGTACATACACACACATAATACAAACCTTGGAGGCAGTCATTAAGCCAAACATTCGTTTAGTCGAATTGTTTTCTTTGGTTCCCTGGAGGGTCAAGATATCTGTAATTAACTGTATATTTATATATATATACATATATATATATATATATATATATATATATATATATATATATATATATATATATATATATATATATATATATATTGGTATATATACATAAAAATATATATTTAAACTTTTTAAGTTTAAATATATATTGGTATATTTGAAGTCTGTTGTTAAGATATCTTAGCTCTAACTTGATCATGCTGCTAGCAACTTTGAATAACTTTTTCTTTTTTTATAAATACTAACTATTTATGAAATAAGAAACTTATTTAACTATTTGTCATCTATGCAACTTGATGATTTAGGTTATATTATGTGTAAAAAAAATTATTAGCAGAAAGTTGTCATGAATAGTACAATATTGACATATCCAAGACAACTATGTATGATGGCAGAGTAATAAAAGTTAATTAAAAAAGTCATAATTTACACTCATTATTACTTTGATAATGTTTATATAATGACATATCTATTTTATGACCAGGATGTGTTTTATTTATTTATTTTAATTTAAACTCCATTACAGTTGAACAGCTCGACATTAACAATACATTATAATAAAAAAATATTTTTGTTCTTTAGAGATCTTCATCGACTGGCTTCTCTCTCTGGCTGAGCATTATATGCACATGACAAAGCAAAGTCGATATATTTAAAAATGACTTTATTGTACACTTTAGCACCTATATTATCTAAGCCTACATTAACTACCTATTTTTTGCTTTTTCAACTAAAACTATAAATTTTTGTTTTGCTCTATTGTGCAAGCCATTTTTATTTTATTTTAATAATGCAGCAAAATATAAAAAAAACAACAACGGTAAAACGAAAATATCAACCTACTTTTGGAGTTATGTTAACGCCTGCAATCCAGTTTATCTATGTTCTTACTTTACTTGATGTTATTATACCAATCCCTAACAAAAAGAATATAATAAATACTTTACATTAGGTTTGATAAAGATTAAATGGTCTTTAATACTACTCTTACAAATATAGATAATAAAGATCCCTTTGATTCGTCTTTGTGGAAGTGGACTGTGTTTATCAACTATTCGTAAAGTATTTTCTTTTTCCTTATCTTCTTCTTAAAAAAATCATTTTGAAACCCAAACGAAGCTAACCTAGATGCAACCGTCGTTTTCAGTTTCGCATCTTAAAGGATTTGGGGCCAAGAAAAGTGACAAGAAAAGCTTTTAAAAACTTTGTCTCGTCATCCAAAGAAATGCTTTCAGATTGAAGAAGGAGGCCGACATTGTTGGCACATAGTAAAGCCTTGAACCAGAATGAAGTCAAGACAATGAGTTCAAATGATCTAATCCACTTTTTGAGTGCCTTAACTAAAGTCAGTTGATGATCTTCTAATTCAAGTTCTTTAAGAACTTTCAAGAACTTCAGTATATCTTTTGGTTGTTGAGAAACTTTTTCTAGATAGAACTGAATTGTCTTATTGTGTTTTCCCAACAGCTCTAGGGTGGCTTAAAATTACCATCATTATACTCGTCCGGCATGTTTGATGAACCTACACATATATGAACATAATATTGAAATAAAGATTACATCTAGATTAATATTCAAAGCAACATTAAAAATATTTTATGAACATAAACGGCTAACAGACCTCGGAAACATAGATTTCTCGAAGCAGATGGAGAGTGACGTTTACGACGCGGCGTAAAATTTCATACCACTAAGATGCCTCATTTCTTATTAATTTTTCAAGTTCTGAATATAATTTTTCAAGGCTCCAAAGGCTGATTTCGAGAAGATGTAGTAATTTCTGCGTTGAACATGACACTGGTGGCTTTTAACCTTTTCTCCTAGCTTTTGTCAATTATCTTTTGTTCCGCCATTCCACATCATAAGGAAAGACTGAAATCCAGGGACAAAATTATGCTTTTATCCAAGAGGCAGGAACTTTTTTGTTTGTGGAATCTCAAGGAAAAAGTGCCGGACTTCGAGGTGGTCCATTTAGTATGACTAGATTGTGTTCGACTTTAGATCCTCTTCCACAAAGCGGGATCGTTTCTAACTGCTTGATCACCCTGTTGAATTGCCTCTTGATCCTAAATTAAATAAAACATTTGAGAATTGTGATATGTTTTTAATATCTGCAGATATTAAATAATATGTTTTTAATATCTGCAGGTTTTTCATAAAATAACAATGCGTCCTAAACTCACCCGATTATCATCTTCTTCTTCAAAGATCGTTGAAAAATTTGAAAGGGAAAATGGCATTCGTGGACTCAAGGGTTCATCAACGCTGTTGGTAGCATGGTCTGTCTAAAAAAGAATTGTTTTTACAGTTTTGGAATGAAATTGTGAATATAAGATTGTAAATAAAAAAATAAAGCTGTTAACCTATACCTTGACTACTCGGTTGGACGTAGAGCTATTAGATGACCTTTTTTTTTGAACTTTATCGAAGCCACACTCTTCCAGTGTAGGTTTGTTCTTGTATTCTTTTACAACTTTTTCGACAGCTTTTTTTCTGCCTTGAGACTCTGAATCATGCTTTCGAAAACTGGACATGACGTTTTTACTCTAAGATGAATGTTACTTATTTCTAAGCAAAATAAAGAAGTTTTTCATTTGTTTATTAATCGAAATGATTTTTTTTATATAAAATTTAATTCTCAAAGGAATTAAAGAGAAAAAGAATTAAATGAAAAGTGTTGGAATGAGAGTAACTCTACTGATTTATGTAACATAATGAAAAAAAAAATTTTTAGAAACATTTTTATTTTAGTACAATGAAATAGTTATACAAAATAAGTAATTATACATCAGTGGTTATATGGGTCCCAATATCTTTTAATGGACGTTTAAGTTAAAAAATGATTAACTTAAAAAAAAATTATTTCGAATTGTTATTAGTTTGTAACGTGAAATTATTGAGAATAAACATAATTTGCTAACAGCTATATTTATAAGCCATTGTATCTGTTGACCTAGAAGGCACCTCTTTAAGGAGGTATGGGTGCATGGTGCGATTGTACCCTAGCATCCCGGGCCAGTCCGCCATTGATGAACTTATACTGCATTATGGTATTATAACCAGTACGGTAGATGACATGATAACTTGTACTGGTTATCATGCTGGTAGATGGCATCTGGTTTTCATGCTGGTAGATCACATGCTAATCAACTTTTTTCAAATCAAATTTAGCATTTATAATTTGTTTGTTTACTACTGAACTTACAAGACGAGGTGGCCGAGTGGTTAAGGCGATGGACTGCTAATCCATTGGGCTCTGCCCGCGTGGGTTCGAATCCCATCTTCGTCGTGACTGTCGAAATTTTATTTAACTTAACTTTTGACTTTAAATTAAAGTCAAAATGTAGAAACATTAAAGTTAAAAAGTTAAAAACATTTTTAAAAATTTAAAAACATTAAAATTTAATGTTTCGATTGAATCATTTTTTTATCAAACTACATCGCAGTATCAATTTAATCTTTTTTTTTTTTTAATCAAAAAAATTATAGTACAATAATTAATTAATGGTTATAGAATGGTAAAATATATTAAATAATAATGGTTATAAAAAACTAATTAGTTATTTAAATAACTGTAACTAATATGGTAATAGAAAAAACGGAAAAATAACGTAAGATACACCTTTATATATATTTAATAAATATATTAAATATTACAATAATATTAAATATTTTAATAAATTAAAGTGTATCTTATACCTAATATTAAGATGTATATTATACCTAATAATGTAATGTTTTCCGCCTAATATGGATCCGCTTCTATGTTTTAGTATAGTTAAAATTAAAAGCAAAAGCGTAATAGTGAGTGGGTTGTCAGAGTCATAGCAGTAAAAGGACGACGAAGATGGGATTCGAACCCACGCGGGCAGAGCCCAATGGATTAGCAGTCCATCGCCTTAACCACTCGGCCACCCCGTCGCATCGAATTCCGACACGATTTTAAAATGTATATAAAATAAAAATTTTTAATAATTGTAAATTAAATAGCTTGTTGATCAAAATTATTGATTGTCGATTAATACTGAACTGGGATTATTTTTCTTTAATCTTTAAATCATGGTTTAAAGCAAACAATCTGTCTTTGAACAAACTATGAAATAACCAATTGTACTTTATTTATTGAAGTATTATATTTTCAGCAAAATATTTTCAGTAATTTTTTTTTTTTAAATTGTAAAAGGCGATAAATTGATGAAGTCTTTGCTACTTTAGTATTTTCGCGCGTTAAAACAATTAAACCAACTAATGGCCTCAATTTCAAAAATATCTATGTTGTATACGTTATTAGTGGTAAAAATTTTGTCTTTAAAATATTAGGTTCAGTTTGCGCAATCTAGAGGGATGTAGAAATACGAAGTTAATTTGTGCACTGATTGCTTCACAAAATCGACTCTCCAATGAGCCAATTAGATTAGTTGATTGAATTAATTAGTATGGAATCGTTCTTCTGAAGAACACCTCAACACCTACGTCTCCCGGATTACTTTTATGTTTTTTTCCCGCATTGTCTTAGATTTAATATATATATATATACTACCTTCTGCGCGAGTTGTATCGTTTTCTCAAGCATATCCCAAAATAGTTATTGGAATTCTGGAAGATTGACTTAATTAGCTTGAAGAGCCGACTAACTGGTTTAAGTTGGTTAACTGGCTGTATGCTGTGAAATAAGCGCTGGACTTTGATGAACAATAAAGCTGATATTTATTTGTCGTGTCGTGATACATATTTTGCGTGTCCATTTGCAAGAAATAAAAATTCTTTCAGATGGAAATAAATACCTTCAAATTTACTACAACAAATTCAAATACTTTTATATTTGCTTGTCTATCTTGTCTTGCTTAGAAAAGGAACATTTGTGACAGAAGATCTTCATTTTGGGCTTTCGTGAAAAAAATGCAATAATTGCTTTAATAGTGACATTAGTGTTTCGTATCACAATAACGTCATTTAGATAATTACCATAGAGTTGAGTCTATAATATATATGAGATAAATCCTTTGAATTTTTGCCTGAACACCATTTTCTTTCCCAATCATTGTGGAACACCTATCATAACCTTGACTGAGCAGATTATTAAGGAGAAGGCCAAATGTTTTTCAATATTGAATAATACAATCAGTTATTGTGAAAACGTTCATATCTTTCAGTTAGAAAAACCAGCAGCACGGTCAAAATGGTTTTTCTTTAAATACTGTCTCCTCCCTCAAATCCATACTTACAAAATTATCGGATATATCCTTTGTATTATGTTTCCCAATTAATTCCAAATTATTTGTTCAGTAAAACTTTTTTGAAATAATAAGATACAACTTCTTTCTGTTATCTTTAAGAATTTATTTTACTGAATTATGTATCTGACAAAGAATACTTTTATTAGGATCTCTTATTGTTAAGGCCAACTGTTCAGCATCTCATTGAGCACCACAATTCTGAGCTCATATGGTTTTTAGCATAATCAGTCAAATGTTTATACTTAAAAGGATTAGTAATGAAGACACCTTAAATTCCTCTTTAAACTGGTTATGGAAATAAAACAATAATAAAAATATCCAAAACACCTTTTAATCTACGTAAATATGATAACCAGGGAGTATACTGGGTAAGTCAGGAAATCCTTAATTAGCGTTTTCGATTTCAGAAATGTCGCCATTAAAGTTGTATGGCGTATAAGGCTGGTATGAGTCAATTAGCTGGTATGAGTCAATTAAAATACTCACAGTCAATAGAAATTTTCCTACTACACTTTACATAGAGTCCAAATCTAGTATCTCCACTTTCATATTTGTCAGATTTGAGAAGTAATGCTGCTGATGATTAACAAATAACATTTTCCGTTTTCGGTTTTGTGCGGACAGTTTTTTAGTAAATGAAGTACTGTCAAAGTAACTTTAAAAAAAAACTTTTTTTTTTTAGATTCAATAAAACACAATTTAGTCTTTGGAAGATTATTACTTATATATTTTTAAAGTTCAGTTTATAACCACCAAATGCTTTATCTTTGTGGCAAATGAAACCTTTAGAAAAATAAATGAATTTTAAAGTTTAGAAAAGAGAAAAGTTTAAAAAAACTAAAAGGTTTATTGCTGATCTTTTTATATTTTATAATTATTAATTATTTTCATTATTATCAACAAGTTTTTGTGTATTTTTTGCTATCAAAATTAATTTTATCAAAGCTCCATTATTTTGGTTGAAACTATATCAAAAATCTTTGCATTGTGTTTACTTTGACGATACTGAAGCAGTTTTGAACCCTTAAACAATTTTTTTTCCCGCCAAAATAGCACTGATATATTAGTATATTAATAAAAACCTTACAAAAATGTAGTCAGTACTGAAGCCCCCAGTCGGAAGCCCCCAAAAAATCTGTTGTTAGGGCCATAAAATCATAAAAAATGCTCCACTAGGTGTTACAAAAAATCAAAAAAGCTCTTTAAATTTGCTAATGGGCCCCTAGATTTGCAAATAACCCCCAAAATTCACCTCTCCTCCTCCCCTCAATTTTTGGGTGTGTGGAGTAGCCTAGCCACGATTCATGTAGTTAATTTTTCATGTAGTTAATTTTTGTTCAAAACCGTAACGAAACGTCACCAAAGGATAATTTTTTACCAAAACCGTACCGCCAAAGAATAGCAAAGTTTATTTATAATAAAACCGTACGATTGTAAGTCACTCAGATCGGTAAAAAAAAAACGAAACTTCTTCTAAATTTAGAAAATGTGGGAAGGGAGGCAAGTGCTCCTCCCACTTGTGAGCGCCCATGTAAAAAGTATATTATAGGTATTTTTTATAAATCTGGATCTTTTGTTTATTTTAATTCACGAAAAAAACTGTAATTCAAATAACATTTCACTAATTGTATCAAAAATCTCAACTCTTCTATAAAAAATTTTATTTTTTATATTCGCAATTAATAACATTCACTCTATGCAAGTTGTATAGGTTTAATTACTGGATAAAACTACAACCTAGATATCTAGCTAGAATCTTTCAAGCAGTGCCGAATTGAGCGATCGCGGGGCCCGACGCAAGTTTAGTTTGCAGTACCCTCAAATAACAACTTTAAAAATAGTAAGAGGTGAAAAATAGTAACGTATGAGGGTAAAATGTGAGTCTATATATTTTCAAATATATAGACTCAATAATGCAGCAATATTCTATTGAATAAAATAAAACATGTTTTAATATTCTTGCTACGATAAAATTTAGAAAAAATAAATAAAAAAAACTGCACTATATAGACAACAATAGAAACAGAATATTATGTCATTTGATTCTTTGGTGATTAATAATTAGATTATACTCGAGGACAAACTAACTATTTTTCAGTATTGCTTATTGTTAAGAACTCATTCAAGACATCTTTCAGTTTTTCACTTTCAGCTTTTCTTTTTGCAGTTAATTTTTTCTTTTGTACTGCAACTTTCGTATTTTCTTTCTACATCTCGTTTTGTTGGTTTTTCACATCAAGTAAAAAATAAAATATAATTTCTGTTATGGAATACACTCTTAAAAAAAGTTTTTATTTTCTAGTTAAACATTTTCAATAAATGAAATTTTACGTTGAATAATTTTTGTCGATTGACTGGCTAGTTTACAAAGCTTATTTACTGCTCTACCCACTGGGTTATGTTGATAGCTTGATGCAGTTTTTCTATTTGGTTGGATCAGGGTCGGATAAAGACACAAGTGGGCCTGAGGCTGCAGATTTGGAGTGGGTCTATGGCCTACGATAACAAAATTATAAAACTTTTAAATTACAAAATATTCATTGCAATGAGGAATTTTTAATGAAATAAAAAATTATACAAACTAACTCTCCTGGATCCGTCATTGAAACTATCAAATCAATGCAATAAGTTGCATATAATTATGAAGACGAGTAAAAATGAAGAAAGTAGACAGTTTGTGTAGCCAGTGGGTATTGGATGTTATAAGACGTTCCACGGACGTCGAGTGGACGTCCAATCGGTAAAATGAAGCCTAACCGGTAAAATGAGAAATATGTTATATTGTAGATATGATTAAAATATATTTTTGCAGTGTCTTGGTTTCCGATAGTTAAACATTCGATAAATAAACATTTTTTGCAGTGTCTAGATGTCCGATAGTTAAATATTTTATATATGAGGCTGCTGAGGCGGGTTCAAAGTTCCGACTTTTGATATTATGATGTTTTTGCCTTTTTGATGTTTTTTAAGGTGGGGCTTTTTATTTTTTGATATTTTTTTCTTGGAGTAGCAGTGGGCCTAAATTTGATAACTGTTTTTTTTTTATTATTATTATTTTTTTTCAGTGGGTTTATTTTTTGTAGAGGGCCTGTGGTAGCTAAAAATGCAATACGGTTTTGTCAAATGAGGTGTGATTTTGGAAATAATGAAAGAATATCCTGCGAGTCGCGATTTTCTTTATCTTAAAACGAATACGTCTTTAAAAAGACAATGTTATTTAAATAAAAATTTTGATCTTTTAGTAATCGTATCTTGCTTTTAAGTGATCTTACAATAATCATGCTCTTTTTCAATTGCACCTTGGGACACATTACCATGGTAATGTTATACACTGGTAATAGACCCTGCAGGGTCTATTTAATAGACCTATACTCCAATGGTAATAAACTATTACCATTGGAGTATACTTCAACGGTTATTCTAGAATACTACCCTACCAGAAGAGTATTTTAGAATAACCGTTTTCCTGCAAATCATAAACAGCATCTTGGCTGCTATGCAGAAGCATCTTTTTGCGTATTCAGGGGTTGGAGATTTTCTTTCCTACACAATATAGTCATTCTCCCTGACTCCTGTCTGTGAGAAGCCTGCAGCAAGTTGGTTCGTGCGTATTCCGCGCATCTGGAACCTTCACTAAGTGAAGTGATGATTCAGTTCAAGTATTTCTTAAATAGTTCAACACAGGATGGCACGTTTCCACGTGTGAAGAAGAAAGGCGCCAACTACTGCACTGAAGTACAGTATTACAGCGTTGCGTCCTCCAGCGTTGCGATATACCTGACTCTAATGGTTGCCAATTGCTCATGTGAGCGATCATTCTTGGCACTTGGATGAGTGAAAAACGCACAACAATGAATGATGAAAGATTGAATTTTTTGACAATTCAAAGTAATCTACTACGCGATTTGGAATTCTCCAACATCATCAACAATTTAGCCAAAGCTAAAGTTCGAAAAGTAACTTCGGCATCCACTAAATAGGTGTCAATTTGTTCACATTTAACTTGTATTCACTTTCTAAACTAACGGTTGACTAATGTGAGTGACAGTGAGTTGAAACTTACTGCATATACCTAGCAGCCTAGGCCTAGGCCTACTTTTGCTGTATGTTGTAAAATGAATACACGCACATCAACATTTTACTATTTTCTCCGTCAGATAGGTAATTTTTGCACAAGGAACCCTTAATGTTACTAGCCTTGGGGCCCCGATTACTTAGTCCGCCACTGGGTTCAGCATAAGAAGAAGACTTTTCGGGGTCCGGAACTATTTTGAAAGCAAAAATATTTTTATGTGCCACCAGTTTTATCCTATCTCCAAGAAGAATTGTTTTTCTCCGTAGAGATCATACTTTATTAAGATTGGTAGATGCGACGACAAATTTTAAAAACTTTATTAACTTCAAATTTTATCAATTTCTAGCACCCATTAGATTTTATTATAAAAATAAATTCAAAATTTAAACTAAAATGCAAAACTTTGTTAACGACGAAGATGGGATTCGAACCCACGCGGGCAGAGCCCAATGGATTAGCAGTCCATCGCCTTAACCACTCGGCCACCTCGTCTTGTCTGTCAAAATTTTATATTTATAATATTTAACTTAAGATCAAATTTTTTTTTAGATTATTAGTTTCTTTTCATATTTTAATATTCTTTTTCGAGATTTTAATATTCTTTTACTTCAAAGAATGTGAAACATAGTTATCGCATTTTTGTAAATCAAATTTGTATATAAATTAATGTAACTCATCTTATTAATAAGAAATGCTAGATTTTATATACCTAACAATGCTCTCAGCAACCGTTTTTAACCGTTGTAAGTAGTAAGTGACCGGGGCAATGGCCGGGGCTAGGTTTGATAACACATAGCCGCAACCGGGGCCAAGTTTATGACCAGGGAAGCATAAATATTGATAGATCCTATAAAAATGTTATTTTTAATTAAAATTTATGAAATGAGTTATAATTAAAAACAATACTTTTATAAGATCTATTAATATTAATGCAGCCCCGGTCATAAACCCGGCCGGGGCTGCATTAAAATTGATAAATCCTATAAAATATTGTTTTTAAATAAAATTCATGTCGTAAATTTTAATTAAAAAGTAACATTTTTATAGGTTCTATCAATATTTATGCAGCCATGGTCATAAACCTGGCCCCGGTTGCGGCTATGTGTTATCAAACCTAGCCCCGGCCATAGCCCCGGCCATAGCCCCGGCCATAGCCCCGGTCGCATACTAGTTGTAAGATAATAAATTTTTACTTGGGCGGCCTAATTTATTTTGTATCCTCTCAGTCGGAAATACGTAATCATCTTTGCCGCGAACAGCTACCATTTTAGTTGAGAGAAAAATAAACTTTCGTCTGAAACGCAAACACTGGCATAAACAATAGAAGTCTTTAAAATGTATATATATATATATATATATATATATATATATATATATATATATATATATATATATATATATATATATATATATATATATATATATATATATATATATATATATATATATATATGCGCGTGTGTGTGTGTTGTATGATGGTTTTGTTGTTTTGAGTCAACTCTGGTGACTAAGATGGTTTGTTTATTTTGAAAGCACAAATCAGACAACTTGTATTTTCAAAATAACAAAACCAGAGCTCAATGTCGTGTGAAAAACTTCCTGCATCTAGCCAGAGATAAATTATTTATAAGTATCTAATGCTTCGTAATAATCTACAGCTTCAAGAGGAAATATTCTGGGGTTTTTTATTAAAGAATTGTAAAAATCATTGTATTGAACTATTTGCCATTCAGTCGGAATCATCTTTACAAGTATTTGCAATGAACTTGTATGGACATCGGTTGATTCCAAGAATTGCTAGTTTGTTTATTTACCTTTTTGCGGCGTTAAATTTTAATTTTTTAAAGTATTCATAAACCGAAATTTTTTTTTTTTAACTATTTAATTCACTTATTAGTTAGAATTCTCCTGCTTTACTAACTCAGCTAACCATTTGTTTTACCCCATCCAAGATGGTAACAACTTGAGCTATTGTTTAATTTGCACAATTACGTGACTTTCTGATTACGAGGATTATCTTGTCAGTCGAGACTTTTTAAACATAAAATAGTATATATTGGCTTCAGAACATGCAGCAGGCTACTATCTTGTAGCCTGCTGCCGCATTGGAAAGCCGCTACATTTTTTTTTTTAAATATATATATATATATATATATATATATATATATATATATATATATATATATATATATATATATATATATATATATATATATATATATATATATATATATATATATATATATATATATATATATATATGCTGTTCATATAATAAGAAATATAATTGCAAATAAACGATTTCATATAAAAAGAGTGGATTATTAAAAACAGGCAGGGGCTCAAAGAAGATACGTATGACTAAAGTCACCACAATCTTTTCATAGAGTCCCTATGTGGGCTTTACAATTTAAAATAAAATAAGATAGTTAAAAATTCTTTGTACGTCTCTAATATAATAAAAAGGTTAAAGCTTGGATAAATAGACATTAAATCAAGAAATCGCATTAACCCAATCAACTCACATTAAATCAAGAAAGTAAATAATATTATATAGTTTTAGCAATAGTCATTTAAATATACTGGCAACTCTGTTAAACATCAAAATAAGAGCCAATTAAACAAGTGAAAAACTAAGAATAATGGAATTCGATTTTTATTTTGAAAAATTAAGAAAATATTAAGTTTTGTTGGTTGAGTACTAGCCCAGTAATATTGGAATTGTAGATGAGACAATCTATTAGGCCAAAATGTACTAGTTTTAGACTTTCTGATGTTACATATGGACAAATTCGGTAAAACCAATTGTTTTACTAATTTTTGATTATTCTTTAATTCAAAATTCATGTCAGATTGATGTAACAGTTTGATTGATGTCACAGTTTGAAAGGAAGAGATTTGTGTTGTCAGCGAATATTATCGAGTTAAGCTTTGCTGACGTATTATTTAAATCATTTACATAAATCAAGAACAGCAATGGACCCTTGTGGAACTCCACATAAAATTTTAGGTTGTCCTGATTCCTTACTAGTAACACACCGTTTTCTTACAGTGAGGTAGCTTTTTAACCAATCATAGGTTTTATTTATTATTCTGTAGTGTTTTACTTTTCCTAAAAGAATAAGGTGATCAACCGTATCAAATGTTTTTGATAGGCCATTAAATAACCTTAGAATAAAGTTGTTATTTTCAAATCCTTTAGTAATTTAGTCTACTATTTCAATTATTGGGTGTTCAGTTGAATGGTTTTTTCGATAACCTAACTGTTTTGTAAAATAAACTATTTTCTTTAAAATGGTTACAGATTCTATTACAAATTACATGTTCAAATATTTTTGAAAATAAAAAAGGACAGATACAGGTCTATAATTAGAGATTTTAGATCATTATTTTTATAAATTGGATATACTTTTGCCAACTTTAGTGCGTCAGGAAAAATCTCTTCTTTTATTGAAAGTTTTATAATATGGAACAAAGGTCTAGAGATGTAGTTTTTGCAGAGGAAAGTAACGAATTACATTTACTCACGTTACTGTAATTGAGTAGTTATTTTATGAATTTCTACTTTTTAAGTATTTTTTTAAATGTGTACTTTTGCTTTTACTTAAGTATTTTCTTTCTAAAGTACTGTACTTCGCTAAAAGTACAGTACTTTAGAAAGAAAAAAATCTGTAAAAAAATTTATTATGTATTGTTTAATTTCACAAATACTATGATTTAATTTTTTTTAGTTGATAAAAAATAGCGCCTGTTTTATAACTTTGTTTCTTATAGTTTTCATTATTGTTTTAAATGAAGTTATGAAGACATCAGACACATGCACCGCTGACGTTTCGAATTTATAATCGTTTTTTAATCGTTCTTATTAGAGTTTTAAGAGAAAATTGAATCAATGTTCACATTAAACTACGTACAAAATGTAAACATAGTAAAGTACAAATACTATAAAAAACACGAAAACAAGAAGTTGTTATTTTCAATTAATTATATAATTATAGTTATTTGTATAATTATGCCTTATTTTAACAAGATGAAAGAAATATCATGGTTTAACTGATGAAATGAATATTATATAATGACATATTTTAAAATCGTATAACTTGTATTAATAAACGCACACTAAAAAATATCAGTTATATATAATAGTTCTAAATATATATAGTTATCTTTTTTTGTTTTTTTGAGTTTTGCTCACTTTAATAAAGACACATCGTCACCCTAGAATTGGTTTGTACAACAGTCATTTTAGTTTTTAAAATCAGTTCATAGTATTGTTCGTCAATTTCATTGGGAATATACTTCAGCGTTTTGGCTAGATCTCTCTTTTTATTTTCCGATAGTGAAAATTGCTCAGTTTTTAGGGCCATATTTTGGCAATTGCAGTAATTCAGTAGATTTTTGTTTCCTTGTACTTCGTTTATATCCAATTCTAAAACATCTAAAGTCTTCATTAAAAAATATTCTAAAATTGACTTTTAAAATTGTATTTTCATTGTACACAATTTGTTTTATTTTCGTGTAAAGAATTTTAGAAGATAGAGAGGTTGCTGCTTTTTGATAGTTCAGAAAATCTGTGGTAACCATCAGCAGGATTGTGAAATTACTTGATTTTGTTGGCATGTTTTTTAATACTCTTATTAGGCCGATTGGACAGTATATTTCTAAATTTTTAGTGTAACGCTCTATAACGCTGTGTGCTGCATCAATCTCTTGTAAGTTACCGTGTCCTGCCTCTGAAAATTTTTGCTCTATAATTTCAATCTTGCCGCTGTCTTCTGACATTTTTTATGGCCGTGGCGCAGTGGTTAGAGCGCTTGCTTAATAAGCAGGAGATCCAGGTTCGAAACGAGCTCTGGACAAATTCTCGCGTCACGGTAAAGAAGGAGGCGTGAACTTCCTGGTTAAATGCACTTCCGCGGTGCTCTGTGACAAGACCGTTAGGACTTCTTGGGGCACCTAAAATAAAAAAAATAAAAAAAAGTAATGCTAAACTCATTATTGAACTTTTATTTTTTGGAACGCAACTGTCCGACCACAAAATGATTTTACTTATATAAGGAATGTCTTTAACTATATTTTTTAATATTTTTACTACTGCACTTGCAATATCATTGCCAGATCTCTCGCTTAAGTATTCGGACCATTTGCTGTTGTATATCCTTTTGTTAATAATACAATGACTAGTTAAATTGTAAACACTAAGTTTACTAAAATAATAAAAGCTTGATACACTAGCTTTTGGCATATTGAAAACATTTTCAAGATCAAAAACTACAACTATTATACCGTTAATTATCTGTCGGTCCTTCGTTCTCTCCTCAAATCCTTCTATTTTTCTTTGGATGTGCAATTCTTGCTGATTGTTGACTGATGCTCAATGTGCCACAAAAAAATTCTTTACAAACATGCACACGCGCATTGTTGTGTTCTAAATAATACTTGTACACATGTGATTTTCTGCTCTTCACCCTAATGGTGTACTTACTATAAAAATGTAGTTTTTTTCTCATCCGATAATTTATAAAATTGTTTCATTATTTGATTTCTTTCTTCATTGGAAAAGTAATCACTGCATTCATGACTGCATTTTGGTTTACAACCTCCTTTAACTTTTTTTGCAGGATGTAATTGTCCTTTAATATCGACATATTCCTTTCCCCTCTCTCTTTTTGTTTTCCTTATATTTTTTTGCCAATTTTTGGGGCCCTTTTACTTTTTTTAGTTTATGTTGCTTTACTTTCCGTTGATATTGAACAAAATGTAATAAATTGATGTTTTATTTTTTGGATTTTGAACAAAAGAGATCCGAATATTTTGATAAGAAATGCAGATTCTGTATATTTTATAGTAGATATTAAACAAGCTTATATTAAAATGAAATTCTGTAACAGTAACTCATTTTCTGTAAAAAGTGGATATTGAACAAACCAATTCTAGGGTAGCGACATTTAAATTGTTTAAAAATAATTGTTGAGCGCGCTCATAGCGATTTTTAACATCGATTTTTTAATTAAAAAAGTCGACAAACTCGACCTTCGTTTTGTGTCGATTTGAAGTAATGAGTAAAGAAATAATGGAGTTGGAAAAATCAGATGGAAACCCAGCTGAATTGGAATTGCAACCAACTTTTATTAAAGCAAACCCGTGGCCATATTTAAGTGACCACTTTGACTTCAAGTGCAAGAAAGGCGACAGCTTTATCATGCTGTGTAAACTGAGTATGCTCAAGTTGACTGAAATAGCAACATATAAAAACTCTACCCCAAACCTCCGCAAGCATGTTGAGGTAATTTAATATTAATTCTATAATTTTATAACACTTTAACACATTTAACATCGAATGATATTTGGTGTTAAAAGATTTCACGGAACAGGGCCGTACCATGAAATTTTTTAAGGGGGTTCGTTTTTGAAAAAAAAAAAGCAGTTTAAACAATGTTTACATAAACGAATTTATTGTTCTCCAAATATTTTTCTGTTTTTATTCTGCATAGGCGTATAAGCAAGCCCTTGTTATAAGGCGTATAAGCAAGCCCTTGTTAGAAGGCGTATAAGCAAGCCCTTGTTATAAGGCGTATAAGCAAGCCCTTGTTAGAAGGCGTATAAGCAAGCCTTTGTTAGAAAATGGGTATCGATACAAAGATTAATAACAAATTGATAAACGGTTTAAATTTTTGTTCAAAAACTAAACTTTTTTCATACAGGATGTAAAGTAAAAAATAATTTTGAGACTTATTTATAATCAACAGTTTCATTGTAGCGGATATTCATGATGGCTAATGAACCAAGTCTACCTGCAGTCATACTGGCTCTCAACCATGTTCGTAATCTTTGCACTGCTGAAAAGCTGCATTTACATTCTGCGGACGTTACGGGTTATGTACATCCGATCTTTAGAAGCTCAAAGAGATTAAGCAATTGATTTTCATTGCAGATTTTAATGGGTTTAGCTAGAGTATAAGGCCTATCTTCAGGTTTAATAACAGACCATTTTCTTTTCTAAAACATGAATTCTTGATCTAAAGCTTCTGAGTTTGGAAGATCACTTTTATACATTTCAACTAACTCCTGGAAAGCATTTATCTCCTCACTGCAAATTATCGAGGGAACCAACCATAAAACCTAAGCAGCTATGCAATTTGTCCTTTGGAATTTTATTTTGATTTCTGAAATGATGGTGTCGAGAAAAGGTATAATCATTTCTGTAGGCCTATCTCATAGTGATTCTGGGTTACGTTGGTTCTACAAACAATTTACTTGCCATACGCGTAGCTTGTTGGTAAATTGCGTAAGTTTCTTTTTCAACATTTTTCCGTAAATGGTTCAAATCGTCGATTGTTTCTTGAATGTTACTGTATGCATACACAATATCAGTTGTGCGCTCTTGTAACCTCTCTGTTATATACGACAACGGGTTAAGTAAGCGGTACAAAGTTATAATACCAATTATGAATTCGAACTTAGTGAGTGCATTAAGGAGTAAGTTGAACTCTCTTTTTCCTTGTGCGTCCCAATCCATACCAAACTCTATATTGAACTGTTCTATATTATAGTGTATTTCTAAAATAATCTCTAATGCTTCTACCATAAATGGTGTAACTAAACAAAAGTGTTCATATGCGGGATCTCTTTCTGGTCATCTTGTTTTGCACATTCCTATCAAAATCTTTTTTCTTTTAGTTGACTTACAACGGATCTCTGCAACAATTGCTTTTGGTGATCCTTTTAAAATATAGCTGGCAACACCTTTTTTTACAGATTGCATGTTTGGTGCGCCATTGTAACACTGGCCTCAACAAGAACTAAGATCAATTCCACTTTTGCTATAAAGTTTCATCAAGCTTTCCCCAACTTGTTTGCCTGTTATCCTGTTAAGATTCAAAAATTCAAGAAATACTTCTCTAATATCTTTTTCTCCGTTTACGCATCTCATACATACTGATAGAATTTGTTGGTGTAAAGTTGTTTCCTCGTCTGCTAAAATTGAATGGTAATTTGCAGCTTTGATTTAATTAATTAGCCGCTTTTGTAAACATTTCTTTTCAATTAAATCAATTAATTCATTTTGACTCTTGGAGCCAAGGTAGCTGACATCTTTGCGTAATGGTGTTTGTATATGTGCATAAAGTTCAGCGTTATGGCGAGCTATTTCCTGCACAATTGCAAGAAAGTTTCCAGGATTACCTTTTTGGTCTCAGTTTTCCATACACTTTTCATAAGTTCCACGAAAAACCAACAACAAAGTTCGGGTACATTTGTTGTTGGTTTTTTAAAGTGCTATCGCTTTGTAATGGAATGGTTTGTCTGGGATCAACAAAACGACAACAAATGCCATTAGCTTGTTCGATAACTTCTTTATGGTATCTATAGCCAATATGTAGTTTTTGTTTCTCTAAAATATTGTACCATTCCTTATATCCACGGTTAAGAAAAGCTCCCGAAGATTTTTTCTATCCGGCTTTAGAAATAAAGTGCAGTATATGCAGTTGACAGCGTCTTCACTTTTGCTGTAGACAAATCGATTTTGTAAATATTCTTCTTTACAAGCGCGTTTGCAACCATGTTTTAATGTTTTGGGAAATTGAAAATGTATCTTCTGTTTTAAGTTATTCGTGAACATTTTGTATATTTCATGTGGTCATAATTCTTAATTTCCGCTCAAGAGTTCGTCAATATCATATCGTTTTTCTTCTTCTTTAAAATCACATTCTTTCAAATTTGTTTGGTCTACTTTGCACGACATGCTTTTGTTAACATTATTATCATCTTTAATGACTTCTTTTTCTTCTACTTCGGGTAATGTTTTATCGGTTACATTTTGAGAACTATCGATAATAAAAAACAATTGAAACGTAAGTAATTAATAATAAACTTTCAGATCTTAAACTATACCAAAATTAAAAAAACTCGCGTAAACTTTACAATAAAAAGCAAGTAATAACAAAAGTACTATAAGAAAAAATTTGACGTATAGATAATACCTAGTTATCTGTATAACTATATCTAGTTAATATCTCTATCTTGTTAATATCAAACTAATCAAAGTAATATTATAAAAAGAAGATCAAAATAACTTTTTAACTTAAAATATACAACTAACGATTTTCATTTGTTTGCAGCATTTTGAAGCTCTTTTCTATCAGCTGCTTGTTTCCAAATTAGGTAAGGCATGTTAACTGAATAAGTATTAGTAGAGAATTGTAATTACAGTATAAACTCTGGAGAGACTATTTTTTATTTTTTGTTTACAAAAGTTTTCACAATGCGACGATGAATGCACAATGCAATAATGCCTTACGTTTGTGAAACAATAAAGTAAAAATTGTTTCATGAGAATGATTTATCAAAATCACATAACTATCATAAAAATTTTGATTAAATATTTTGACATCGAAGAGAGTCTAGAAATAATTTTTGGCGTCAAATTAAAAAAGGCACTTTGCATAAAAAGGGGGGTCAATCGCACCCAACAACCCCCCCCCCCTTCCCCCAACCACACACACACACACTGTACGGGCTTGCGCAAACATTTTAAATTTAGCATGTTAAATGATTATGACATTGATTAAAATAATGAAAAATATTTTTTTACAGAGTAAACATCCATCAAAGATGAAAGCCTTTAGAGACTTTGCGACAACAAGGAAGCAAAACCTGAAAACACCAGAAATCCCAGCAAAGCAAGGACAAATAAGTGACATTTTTGCTATGAATTTTTTCTTGCCATTCAGTTAAAGAAGACTTTGCTTTCAATCCTCAGTAAAGTCAGGTATGTTGCAACAACTATTGATTGCTAGTCTGCACACCAACAAAGTTTCCTTGGGGTGTCCAGGGCCCTTCCGAAGAGATTTTAATGGGGGGAGGGGGAGGGGTGACGTATCTGTTTTTCGCCGATAAAAGCCAAAAAAAAATTTTGCCGACTAACTCTTCTTAAAACTGCCTACTCTAGATCCAATTTTGCCGACTCCAGTATCCATTATGCCGACTAATAAAATTTGTAAGGGGGCTAGACACCCTTCAACACCCCCCTTAGAACGGCCCACAGAAAGTAACTAATTAAATTATAATGTAACTAAATACCACTAAAAGACAATAATTAATTTTTTTGTGAATAATTTTAAGATTTCGCCAATTTATACGCCTTTTTCAGAGACTTATTTATTTTATGTTGTTTATCGGAACACTCGTTCAAAAAAGTCTCGCTTTAATCACTTTTAGGATTGATATGGGTAAAAAAAGTTCAAAATTTAAAGTCATATGTTTAAGATGTTTGGTAACTATTAACAACATTTTTGATTATAAATTTTAAATTTTGGATTTTCATTAACTGAGATTTCAAAAATGTGTCATAAATTGATTTTTTTTTAATTAGTTTAATTATGAGTTTAGTTTAAAAACTAAGAGATTCCACCAGATTCCATGGTAGTTTTAATATTTTTCCATTAATAGGTATATATGAAAGCAGAAAAAATAAAAATCATTTGCCCCAACTTGCCCGAATTAAATTAAATACCTTGTTTTTTTTGTTATTTTTTTCCATTTTTAATTAAAACTTTGGTTAACGAACAATTTACTTAAATGCTCACATTCATCACACAAGTAGGGGAGAGTGGAGAGAAGTGGGACACATAAATTTTTTTTAGGGTAATTGCAATAACTTTTTTATTTGATGTATTAACTGAACCAAACAAGTTTTTACAAATAAACCTTCTTTTTAGGCACTGATTTAAGCCCCTTAGGTTTCCAGCTAATTATAACTAAGTATATAAATTTTTGCTTATAGAGAAACCGTGCCATAAGGGTAAAGTGGGACAAATAAATTTAAAACAACATTTTAACACAAATTATTAAATGTAAACTGATAAAATTATAAAATCACCTAATCGACATAAAAATGTTCAAGAGATTTCACCAATCGATATAATCAAATGCCAACGGGAAGAAGCGGGGCATAAATACTTCTTTTTTCTGTCCCACTTCACCCCAATATAAACAATTTTTTAAGGTACATTTAAAAATTAAGGCTTTTAGAGCACACAGAAAAACAAAGCAATTTCTGCTAAATAGAGGGGAAGAAATTTAGTTGTTTTCATTAAATAACAGAATTTAGGCACCACTCCTAATTAGAAATTTCAGGCTGTCCCACATCTCCCGCGTCCCACTTCTCCCCACTCTCCCCTACATTTAGTTCCTATTAGTAAAAAAAACTCATGCTCAAGCAGATGGTGCTGATTATCAAACCTCGAAAACCAAAATATGCAATATTTGATGGCGTAGTGCATGTTTTAAAATCAAAACTTGCGTGTAAAATAACTAACAATAGTTCTGCTAATAATACTGCTTACATTCAATATGAAAAGAATAGTTCCTATAATTAGAAAAAGAATAGTTCCTATAATTAAAATAATTATGGAGTGGGTTTTTTATGCTGATTTTGAGAATAAGACTCCTAGCGAGTGTTTTTAGAGACCCTATTAAAAAGTGTAAAATTATATTCATTTCCTGATGAGAATCTAGTATTTACACTTGATCAGATGTGCGGTGGCTCAAAAAAGCCAATTTAGGTGTGGCCGTAGTGCAGTGGTTAGAGCGCTTGCTTAATAAGCAGGAGATCAGGGTTCGAAACAAGCTTTGGACATATTTTCGCGTCACGGTAAGGAAGGAGGCGTCAATTACTGATTAAAAGCACTTCCGCGATGCTCTGTGACAAGACCGTTAGGTCTTCTTGGGGCACCTAAATAACAGAAAGAAAAAAAATACTAAATAATTTAAGAATTAGGAATTAATCATGATAATTTACTCGAAACTCTTCTGCGTGAGTTTTGCAGACTGAAGGGTCTATACTATGAAAGTATAGACAAATCCGAAATGATAAAGAAAACTCTAATAATATTTAAATGTAAATCAAGATCAAAGTTGCATAAACATTCAAGAACCTTCTCAAGACGTTTAGAACGCGAGCAAACTTGGTTGAACAAAGATGTAACTGTTGACAAAAAAAAATTTGCTGCAGGTCCAGGTAGAAAGTGAAAGAACTGGGAAGATTTCGGTGATAGAAGCAGAAGATCTAAGGTAATAATAAATCAATTAAATTCAAGTTTAAAAAATTGTTTACAAACTTAAATATTAAATATTATCTTGCTTAAGGTTGCCGAATTGGCTGAACATCCTGCTGAAGTATTGGCATTAGCTTCAATAAAAAAAATCACTAGAGATCCTAACATAAAAGACTTCGCTGTTCTCATGAAAAGTGCTACAAACTCTGAAAAAGTTAAAATCACGGAAATAAATTTTCAGATAAAAATGAAAACTGAAGATGCCTTGAGCTTAAAAACTCAGTGTTTCCTTTCTGATGAAAGTATCAAATTATCAGAAGTTCATCGATAATACATAATGTATTTATTATTAAAAAGGTATTTTAAGCCATAAAGGTATTTAACATTCACTTCATGAAGTTAAGAATGCTAGACACAAATGTTATCTTGAGGGTTTAATTGTGACAGAAACATCTGCTTCAACTCCTCTACAGGATATGTTTAATCATACTCTGACAAGGATATTAACTTTTAAGGAATGCCAAGACTCTATGAGAATGTTTGCTGAAATTGGGGTTTAATGGTTTACTTCACTTTAAAGGTGCCTCCAGTCAAAGTGTCTATAAAAAAATATATACTGATACATATATTGGCGAGCCCCAAGTTAACGAGCAAAGTATTTTCCAGACAGCTATTGCTCCACTTAAATTAATCCTCGTGAATAAAAATGTATGGTTAAATAAGAAATCCTCTAGTACACATTACTGAAGACCCCTACATCTCCAATATCAAAAAGAAACGGAAGAATTGATAAGAAATGAGTATGATCTTTTAAAAACAGAAATGACTAGTCAAGTTTGAAGTAAAGTTAGAAGTAGAGGAAGGCAAACCGGATGCGACTATCAAATTAAAGTTTAAATTAGATTTAACCATGTTTAATGGTAAAGTGGTTAATGCCCTCACTAACACTCTGTCCTCCCAATCATGTTATATTTGCGGAGTTAAGCCAAGTGAACTTAATAACCCAGCATTTATCAGATCTCAACCAATCAATGAAAAAGCTTTATCTTTGGGCCTTTCTACTCTGCATTGCTGGCTCAGTTCCTTTGAATATATTTTACATTTAGGATATAAGATAGACATTAAAAAATATTTTGTCAAATCCCCAGCTAAAAAAGCATCCGTAAAAAGTAGAAAAAAGAACATTCAACTGAGGTTTAGAGAGGAGCTAAGTCTTATAGTTGATATGCCTAAACAGGGTTTTGGCAACACTAACGATGGAAACACTACCAGAAGGGCATTTGAAAATGCTAAAACTTTCGCTGATATAACGGAATTGGCAATAGATGTAATTATTAGTTTGAGGACAATCCTAATATCAGTCCTGTTGAACTCTGAAAGTTTTGGCCAGTATTGCTATGAAACTACAGCTCTTATACTCAAAAACTACTGCTGGTATGTGATTCCCCTTAACTGTTCATAAACTCTTGGAACATGGTGTGCAGATATTTAAGGCATTAAAACTGTCAATGGGTTACTACTCTGAAGAGTCACAAGAGGCTCTAATTAAGGAAATTCGCAAAGCTGGATTAAACCATACAGCCTAGATATCTAGAAAGAATGTTGTGAAAAACCAGCACCAATACCTGTTGATTAGAAGTGATCCTGTAATATCAAACATTTGTTTCAAAAATACAAGGTTAAAAATGGAAAAACACTTACCGCAGAAGTTTTATCTTTGTTAATGCTGTAATAATGAAATAAAGCTTTTTTATTAATATTAGATTTTCTATTTTTGTTTTCTATATTTATTTTGTATTTAATATATTTTAATATTATTATAATACTAAAATATTTATTGAATCCAATTTTTCTTTTTAATTAGTAAATGTTTTGGTTTGAAGAATTTAATTTTTTAAAATTAAGTCAGTCTTTTTACGCGTAAAAGACTCTAACACGTATACGCGTGTGTAGTACGACTCTTGGGCACAAAAAAAATTTACATTAAAAAATATGTGGTATTCTTTTTTATGGTACTTTGGTACCATAAAAAGTAAAATGGTGTTCTTATGGTACCTTGGTACCATAAAAAGAATCCGATTTTTTTATTTTAAATCATATTTTGCGCGCGTAAATGACACTTATACGCGTAAGCGCGCGTTGTACCCATCATAGGTACGCATAAAATTATTTTTAATAGCAAATTAAAAATTTTTGACCTAAACTACGATAGTATGATGTATCACATGTTTATATATGATAGTTATACAATATTTGCCGTTTTTTCACCTTTCTGACTCACTGTGCGGCCCTGGGGGTGACAGCTCATTGGATTGATTAGGAAACCTTGGAAAGGAGATCTACTACACTTGCTTGCCAGATTTTGAGGGGGTCACATACCTGGGAGGCACTCTTGATGACATTCATTGTAAATACAGAATAAGGGGAAAGTGGTTAGAACCACAATAAACAGCGGCTCAAATTTTATCAAAGTATTTAATGTTTTTGGTGAGAAAAGCCAAAATTAGGAAGCAGAGTCGGAATCAGAACAAGATTCTTATCAAGAGTCCGAATCTGAGTACCTTGACACGTTTGACTTCCTGGAAAAGGACAGTGGTTGAGTACCA
Source organism: Hydra vulgaris (assembly GCF_038396675.1). Taxonomy (NCBI): domain Eukaryota; kingdom Metazoa; phylum Cnidaria; class Hydrozoa; order Anthoathecata; family Hydridae; genus Hydra; species Hydra vulgaris. The sequence goes on from NC_088929.1 coordinate 30,849,102, forward strand.
GCATCCTCCACATCAAAGGTGTGCATGCTACTTGTTAAATTTAGTCGCCACAACTAATACTGCCTCGGCAGGAAAAAATAATGACACATACAAAAGGCCACGAGCTCCCTTTGGGAAATGCCAAGCAATATGAAAGAAGACAGGTTGATCATACTTGGCAGCAGAAACTGTTGAAGAGAAAGGCAAGCTCTAGCTCATCAGGCCAAATCAGACTAGATGGAACTCGATATACATGGCTGTGGAGAGAATCTTAAGGATTATACAAGAAAAAGGCCTCGATACTATCAGAAACGTTTGTGAAAAAATTAAAGTAAAAATGTGAGTTTTTTTATATAACTTGCAATCAAATAAGTATAAAATAATACTGATTGAAATAATTACTTGTAGTTCCTCTTCTCATATGTTTAAAATATTTATTCCGCTACTCTTCGTGCATTTGTTGCGGGCCCTACATGTTGAATCCAGTTGAAATTGTTTTCCTGACGGATTATTTACTGAGGTATGAAACCTGTTTTTAAAGCAATGGAAATTCTTCAGTCTGAGACCAACACACACATGGCTTGGCTCCTGCCAATAATCTTTCAGTTACAAAAACGTTCAGCTGCCTCGAGACGTTCTCCAAAATGTGCTGCGACTTATTAAAGCAGTTTCTTGATGGTGTCCAAAAACGTTATGGTAGAATAATACAAGACCCAGAACTGAGTGTTGTAGCAATTCTTCTGCCAAATTACAAAAACACCTGGACTGATAAGACTGAAATTATAGGAGAAGGTATGATTTCCTTTTTTTTATGTCATTGTGTAATCTTTTTATGTCATTGTGTAATCTTTTTATGTCATTGTGTAATCTTTTTATGTCATTGTGTAATCTTTTTATGTCATTGTGTAATCTTTTTATGTCATTGTGTAATCTTTTTATGTCATTGTGTAATCTTTTTATGTCATTGTGTAATCTTTTTATGTCATTGTGTAATCTTTTTATGTCATTGTGTAATCTTTTTATGTCATTGTGTAATCTTTTTATGTCATTGTGTAATCTTTTTATGTCATTGTGTAATCTTTTTATGTCATTGTGTAATCTTTTTATGTCATTGTGTAATCTTTTTATGTCATTGTGTAATCTTTTTATGTCATTGTGTAATCTTTTTATGTCATTGTGTAATCTTTTTGTCTACGTTTTTACTACTTAATCATCCATTGTTGTTTAAGTAAAATGAATCTTTGCATTGCTAAAAACATAATATGAGAAAAGTCACGATCTTGCAGTATTGCGCCATTTAAAGATTTTAGATACTTTTGAATAGAATTTGGTGTAGTTATGATTTTTTTTAGCAAGGTTTGTAAATTAGAGTAAAACAGGGTAAAATGAAATAGCGGGTAGAATGAAATAGTTATGACAATGTTTATTCTTTTGCTCTTAATTAATTATTCGATAATCTTTTCGCAAATCACGTTTTAGAGAATACTTTTCTGAGTAAGATGATATCAAATTTTATTTTTGATGAAAAAAAATTTGTTATAAAGTTTTCGTATGCGTAATAAGATGTTTTTATTATTTTGAAAAATGAACTTAAAACTCTCGGAAGTTAAATTTGATATCATTGAACTTAAAAAGTTATCTGGTATAACATTTTACGCTGATCAAGAATCTTTTTTCAAAATTAAATTTGCTATTTAGGAACAAAAGTTATGAGTAAAAAACGGAAAAGGAGAAATGTGGGGTTGAATGAAATACGCTAATAATAAGTGAAGCAATAGCTCGCTTCTTAAAATGCAGCTTTTTTTTTAATAAATCTCAAGTGACCAATAAATCTCCAACTATAAATTTTTTGCATTGAAAAATTTTTTTCAATAAAATTTTTCTGAATTTTAATTGACAGACTATTAAATGAAACTTTACTGACTGCTTTTATCAAATGATTCTAATGAATGAATCAAAAGTTTTGTACATAAATTTCAAATGGATTATAGTTAAATCTATTTTAGTATAAAATATGCCTCGAAACAACTTGCATGCAAAGAAAAAAGAAAAACTATACACCGAAGAGCAAGTTGCGCTTGCGGTGGTTAAAGTACAAAGCGGTGAATTTTCTCTTAACAAATCTGCGAAATCATTCAGCATACCAGTAACAACTCTTCACAGGCGTGTCCGCGGCAAAGGTGAAACAATTGGCAGTTGTTCAAGCACAAGATTGTCAAAACAACTTGAATAAATTTTGGTAAACACGCTCATCAAATTATCCGATTGGGGCTTTCTTAGAACTTACAATAACATCATCGCGCTAGTTACCAACTATTTGCAACATCAAGGTCAATCTCATTTGTTTTGCAATGGTACACCAGGAAGAGATTGCTTCAACCTTTTCATAAACCGGTAGAGTCATAGGTTGAGCATCAGAGCCGTAGGCAATATTTCATCGCTCAGAGCCGCTTCTTGCACGCAAGAAATAGTACCAAAGTATTTCAACACACTGCAAATAGAATTCAACGAGCAGGTATCAACAAAAACGCTCTAGTGTTTTAGTCATCTAATTCTATTTATCTAATTTTACATTCACAAATGATTACATCAATCTAATTATAGTTATCTAATTTTAGGTATTCATACTTTAGTCGTAGATGGACATGTGGCACAATTCACTTATCGGGTCGTCTTATTTGCATCGAAAAAAATATCTTGTTAATTTGCTTACCAACTCAATAGTCAGATATTCTGCAGCCACTAGATGTAAGTGTTTATTGCCATGTCAAAAAAGTTTGGCGCAAATTACTTCAACAGTTTTATGCTGAGAAAAAGTTCAGCAACTTATCAAAGGAATGTTTTAGTCACCTGCAAAAAAAACTTTTCAGCTCTAGCGAAGTTTTTACGCGTATCCATATAGTCACTGGGTTTCAGAATACTGACTTTTTTCCACTCGACATCAATAAAATTGATCAGTCAAAGTTGCAAATTGCTAATACGTTTGAAACACCGTCATCTGAACCTTAGAACGAAAATATTAGCTGTAAACCACTTTAGGAGTAAAAAGTGCCGATAAGTTTTAGACAAAGCTTCAGCAAGTCAAAATATGGAATAGTACCAGTGTGAAAATTTAAATTGCATGGTTTGGTTATGTCAAACATGCATACCAAAGCGATACGCACAACTAACAGCTCAACTCAACCTCTAATACCTCCAAACAACTCAACATCATCACAAGAATAAAAAAGTATATTTTATTTGATTGATTTTTTAATTGTTCATTGTATAATTGATCGTTTTTTTTTATCGCTATTATTGGTTGCTTTTTGTTTTTTCAATAAAGTGTTGTTCTAATTATATTTGCGTATTTCATTCTCCCCGAATGTCAGTGTAGAATAGAATAAATTTTTTTTTAAGCAAATAAAGTTTTATAAAAAAACTTTTAAAAAAAATTATTTATTTTTATATATTTAAATACAGCTCAATATTTTCTGCCACTTTAAAAAAATTAAAAATTAAAAATCTTTTTTCCGTGAAAAATAAATAATTAAAATCCATTTGACCCCATTTTACTCTGTTTATTTAACTCATTCAATATTTGTAATGGACAACTAATATCAGTTGTATTGATATTTATTCTTTGAGGTAGTATAACCGTCTTTAATTTGCTTTCTTCCCATTATATTGTTAACTACCTCCCATGTTTTTTTACACCGAATTTGTTTTTTGTAATTTCTTTACTTTAATAGTTTTTTTAAGCTTTGATTTTCGTAAAAGCATTTATATTTTTTGTAACTTTTTTCATTGTCTTCGGTTCTGTTTTTTAAAAATTTATTGTAAAGTTTTTTTACTTTTTGAACATTTTATAAGAGTTTTATCCATCAAAGGATTTAATATAGTTTTTTTTTTTAGTTATTTTTAATTTATATGGGCAGGTTTCGTTATAAATATCAAGGAATGTTTTTTAAATATCAAGAAAATATTAAATGCTTTGTTTGTATTATCACATTTAAAATCCTGATTCCTCGTCTCTTGCTTTAGTTTATCAAAAAGATTCTTATTAACTTATTAAATTATTAAAGTTTTATTATTAAAGTTACTAAATTATTAAAGTTCTTATTAACTTCTGATAGGTTGCTTTTTGATCACTAATATTAGTTTTAAAAAACCTATTTCAAATGACGTTTCCATATAATTGTTAAAAAAGATATTATCGACTACAGTTGCCGAGCTTTTAGTTCTTTTAGGTTTAGTTTAAATTTTCCACTCGGCGGCCGATGTACGCACCCAACTACAATGTTTTTATTTTTGTCGCTAATTATTTCAATAAAGAGACTTTCATAATTAAGATTTGACTAACATATTTTATTTTTTATTTTTCACGTCACGCTTTAGGGGATGGAATGGGGTAGGCAATTTTTTGACGATTTGTTACGAGGGGGAAGGGGTCTTGATTTTGTGACGCATAACTTTTTTTTCTTTTTAGTTTTAATTCTAGAGATGACTTTCTTTCAATTAAAAAAGTATCTGACCAAACCAAAACCCTCAGTTGACAGTGACGGATCCAGGAATTTTTGGTGGAGCGGTATGTTATTTTTGTATTTTGTACTATGTTTTAAGGTCATTAATTTCTTTGATATTTTCAGGACTTTCAGATTCTGGTGGAGGATGAGAGGATGAGTGATACATCCCCCACCCCCCTGCTTGGGGGATCCGTCACTATCAGTTGATGTATCTACATGTTGATTGTAAAATTAACTACGCCTAAATCTTACTTAGTCGATGTGTACACTCCGTTTACGGATTAGTAGCAGCCTATTAACCGACTGTTACGGCTGTAACAGTATATGTGCAGTGCACGCTATGTGTTTTATTTTTATATGGTAAGAACTTTATTTAGTTAGTGCTCAAAAGTGTGAAGCAACAAAAAAACAACCTTTGTGCACTAATTAAAAAAAAATTAAGTACCGAGAGGCGAACCTGCATTCCTCAATATACTATAGCTTGAAACGGAACCCACTCGGCCACGCTATCGCTGCAAGGTTAAAGAAAACTACATTTATAAAATAATACTTTTGCATGTATAATATATTATATTGTATTATAATGTAGTATTTATTATATATATAATATTTTACATTATTATATATCGGAAGAATAGGTTTTTAAAATTGGTATCATGTTTAGGATAGCGATGTTAGTTTATACAATTTTACACGGAACTATTGGGGTGAAAAAAAAACATTAAATGGACTGAAAAGTATTAATTATTTAAATCAAAAATGCTCAGAAGATTATAGATTTTTAGGAGGAGGTAGGTACAAAAATGTTGCGTAATATTGGGGTCGGGGGGTCAATGTAGTGTTACGGATGCGTTATGAGAGAAGGATGGGGGGGGGGGGGGGGAAGTGAACAAAAGATGTCAAAAACTGCGTGACTTTATTTATGGACGATCTCTCTAAATATTTGTTTAAAACATAAACACCAACTCCTTCTCTGTTTTTATTACTTCCTCGCGGTTGACTAATTAATTTGTAATAAGGCAATTCATATCATTCAGAATCAAATATATTTTCATGCCAGGTCTCTGAAGAGTTATGATGTCAAACGTGTAATTTATATTATTTAAGAAATCTTTAAACTGGTCAAAGTTTTGATTTATGCTCCTAATATTTGTAAAATAGAATATGAACTTATTTCTTTTTTCCCCTTAATTTCATAAGGATCAAATACAGTATTTTTATTAAATTTATTTGAGTTTCTTGAAAAATATTTGTCTTATTTAATAAATTGTCTTCAAATGGGTCGAAAATTATACTTTCAAAATCTTGTTGAAAAATATTATTCGAATCCATTTTTAAAGAAAATAAGTAAATGATAATTTACCTACAAATATATAAAAAATTATTTATCCTAAGGTATTACATTTTCTGTGCTCTCACAGTTTTTCTGACGAATTACATCGACTGAAGGTTTGGTATGGGGGCAGCAATAATAAAAAAGTCTCCACCCACTAGTTGTGCTGGATTAAGGAGGAGAGATCTTAGGGGGCTATAGCCTCGGATCCCGCAAATTTAGGAGCCCTGAAATAGTTTTGAGGACCTTTTTTTTTTTTAATCATTTTTTACACAAAAAGTGACCAATTGGTCACTGTTAAACTTTAAAACGTAGCATATATTTAGTGTATAGTGTTTTGGCTATGTTTTAAAGTTTTTTGCCGTGATGTTGCATATTTACTGTATAAAGTGCCGTGAGAGTAGAGGGAGCAAACCTTTTGGGATATTTTGGTTCTTTTGGGATATTTTATTTCCGCGTTTATTTTTTGCAAATCATTCTCGTTTGATTTAATTATACTCAATTTTGGAGTTTTTAAAAAGCCTAAAAGTGTCGTATCTTGTAATTTGTACCCTCCTCAAATTAAAGGGGGGGGGGTTATACGGTCATAATTTTTGAACGCTAAAAGATTATTGTATGAAATTTAAAATTTCTCAATGAAATTTATTAAAGAATAGTACGATACTTTTGTAATTAAATCCAGTCGATGATTACGATATTTTTGTAGAAAATTTCTCTCAATGTAAGGGCAGTTTATATGTAAAAAATAAGTTTTAAAAAAACTTAATGTTCTTAATGTTGTACTTTTGAAATTTAGCTTTTTGAATAATAACTTTTTTATAATTTACTATTAATAATATGTCATAACAATGTTATAATTTACTTATATATAATAATTTTAATGAACATTTTATTAAACAAGTATTAAACAAAGGAATAAATAGATAAATAAATACATTTATAAATAAATATACATAAAAATATAATTAAAAATAAAATGTATGAAGAATATTTATACAAAAACTTAAATGTACTTAAACAGCAATTCAAATCTATTTATACTGTAAAATGTGTATATATGTGTTATACAATGAACCATGGATATAACTCCTTTAACATTTTTGAAAAAACAAAAATTTCATAACTTAATAAATTAATTAATTTAAATAAATATTGAGTAAATAAATATTTAATAAGTATAAAATAGAACTTTATTTTAGTTTCATCAGATCCACCGGTAGCCGTATATGGGCTTTAAGGAAAAAGATTCTACTTATAATATATAATATATATAACTTATAACATATAATAAAAGAATATTTTCCAAATTATTTGCAAGTTTCAACATTGTGACGTTTTACACAACGTTGAAACTTGCAAATAATTTCTGCTCAGTTTTCACTCATCCGTTTTTTCTACGGAAAAGGGAAAGGGAACTAAAAAATAATCACGTGAGCATGCGTAGTTTTATCCAAATTAAAACTTATGCTACGCATGCTTATCGGGAGGCTGAGTCAGTACGAATTTCGTAAGTGCGAACTGGCATAAGTGCGAAACAGTTGCATTAACTGGCATATATGTGAATTAGCATAAGTGCACCAAACTTTTGGAATTTTCAAATTTTGGCATAAGTGCGCCGAATAAATTTGCAAACATTGGCATAAGTGCGAACTGGTATACGTGCGAACTGACATAAATGCAAATCAGTTGCAAAACCTTATGCAAATTCGCACTAATGCCAATGTTTACAAATTAATTCGGCACAACTATGCCAGTTTGCAATTATGATGTATCGCACTTATATAAATATTTGAAAATTCTTTCAGCGCCCTTATGCCAATTTGCACTTAAGTTGATTTGCATATCTGTCAATGTTTACAAGTTCTTTCGGCGCTCTTAGGCTAGTTCACACTTATGCCAATATGCACTTACACCAATCTTTACCAATTCTTTTAGCGCATTTATGCCAGTTCGCACTTATGCCAGTTTGTATTTGTATTAGTTTTTGCAACTGATTTTCACTTATGCCATTTTGCACTTATGTCAATTTGCACTTATGCCAATGTTTGCAAATTCTTTTAGTGCACTCACGCCAGTTTGCATTTGTGTCTTTTTTTGCAACTGTTTCGCACTTATGACAGTTTGCACCTATGCAAATGTTTGCATATTCTTTTGGTGCACTTATGCCAGTTCGCACTTATGCCACTTTTTGCAACTGCTTCCCATTTATGCTGGTTCGCACTTATGAAATTTGTACTTATTCATTCACCCCTAAATAAACAGCTCCAGCTTCCCGGTCGTTCGCTGCAAGAAGGCGGCAAATAAATTAGGGCGGAAATTTCGTTATTTTACATGTTGTAATTTTCTAATTATAAAATAAAAAAAGTTTTTTTAACTTATTTAAAGCTTTTCTTATTATATTGTATATAAATTAAACATTTCATGGCAATGTATTATATTTCAGTTTGATTTGTCATTATTTTCCTTGTAATTAACCAGCAAATTAAGAAACTTATCAGGGGCTGCCGTAAATTTTTGCATGACGGCGACAAGAAAGTTAAGGCCGGCACTCAATATAACAAAGTATAACTAATAGTAGTGTATATTTTGCTGATTTATTATTGTAATAAAAATGTTTATATTATTATATTTTATTACATAAATAGAAATCAGTTTTTTGCAAATTCAATTGAAACATAAATAGAAATCAGTTTTTTGCAAATTCAAATTGAACTTATGTAATTTGAATGGGTCTTAAAATATGTTCGAATTTAAAGAGTTCTTGATCTATAGGAGTTTTATTGTAAATATTAAAGACTAAAGGGACCAAAGAATTAGTTCGATTTAAATGATCTTTCGAATTATAGGAGTTCGAATTACAAGAGCTCAACTGGAATTTCTACAAAAAATCATATTTTTCAATTAAGCCGTGTTAAAATGCTCGCTTTCCAATTGTGTAATGTTGACCCCGATGGCCTTAGTAAATAAACGATATTTTTAATCTTACCTTAATTAATTTCAAACACTTTATTTTCTTTTTAAAACTAGAAATTGTACTACGACTTTTTCAGCTGCGTTTTTGTTCGGGATAGTTTAGGATAATTTTCCTGGTTTGACTTAACCGTAGATAAGGTTTTTTAATAACCGCAAAACAAAGTAACTATAAACTACGAGTGATTTGTAAATGCTATTCCAAATACCAATTATATATTAATTCCGACTGAAGTTTAACAAAATTCATGCGAAAGCATTTTGGTGATAAAATTTAAACATCAACATTCCGTTTCAGTTTTGTTGCAGACCGTTTAGCTTTGCAAATCTTGGGCAAGAATTAAGCTCACAAAAATAAAGTCAACAAAACCAATGTGTAAATATATTCACACATGTACCATAGGTTATGGGTATTGTAAATCGGTCACTAAGTCTGCATGGATAGTAATTTGAATAAACATTATGACAAGCGCTAACCTTTTATCTCGATTAGAGTATTTACAACGTATGGTAGAGCTTACAATACAGTCATTAAAAGATCTTAGAAATCCATTAAAAACAGACACTTCAAACTTGATACAACATGAGAAATCTGAACTTGAGGTATGGCTTCTATAATTTCTTAACTCATATGCTATGAGCTGTTCTTATTGCAATGTATAACAAATGTTAAATAATTGTTTTTAATATATTATTACCTATAAAACAACTAAGGAAAAATTAAGCTGACTACCTTTTAAGACAAGTTAAAAAAAAAAATATTTAATATTTAAATTTAAAACTTTTTAAAAAATTGAAAAAAAGCGAGCAATTTTTATTGCTCTCTATATGATATAATGTAAGAATGTTCCACAATATAAGAACTGCAGATCAAAGATGTTATTGATATATGATTGCATACCCATTATGTAAAATGTGTATTAATGTTGTCCTTACACTAATCATTTAGTGTTCTTTCTTTAGTTAAAAATTGATTTTGTATAAAAAAAAAAAAAAAGCAAGTGCAGATAAACACTTTTATAAACACAGTTGTACATATTATAAGTTATATGCTTTATTTTTAAAAAGTCAACAGTTTCGTTCAATCAAAGCTCTTCAATAAACTATCCTGTATTTAATATTCAAACATTTGAAATTATTATTTATTTATCTCATTTTTAAGATGGCATATAAAAAAAAAAAAGTTGATAGCTCATTTGGAAGCAGCTATAAATGTACTTTATAAACAAAAATCAGCTGGAACAAAATGACATTGATATAATGACATTGATATAATGACATTGAATATATGGTTTCTCTGAAATGTCAGTAGTGAAAGATAATCTAAGGTATTAAGTAATAATATAGATCAATTAAATTGGTGATTAAAGTTGGACTTGACTTTTTAAATTTATATGCATCTATAGTCAGTGACAAATTCATTTAGTATTAAGTTATTACACATATGAATTGTATTTTTAGTTTGAGCTCTAACCACTGATGCTCCATGACTCTTTGATATATATATATATATATATATATATATATATATATATATATATATATATATATATATATATATATATATATGCACACACACATACATATAAATATATATATATATATATATTTTATTAATTCATCTCCATAAGGTCTAGAAGGCCACTTCAGATGAGGAGGCTACTAAATTGTAGTTAAAACCCTCTCTCAACTCTATAACTCCAAAACACGAACCTTGTTTGAAACAAGTTGAGCGTGGTACTACCAGGGATGTGGGGTGGATCGAACTCAGAACCTCTGGCCTATGAAGCAAGCACTCTACCACTACACCACTACCGCATATGATAAATATACATATATATATATATATATATATATATATATATATATATATATATATATATATATATATATATATATATATATATATATATATATATATATATATATATATATATGTGTGTATATATACATATATATATATATATATGAATATATATATACATACATATATGCATATATACATACATAACCTAAAACAATAACCCTAACCTCTCCGCCTCCATTTAATGCATGATAAAATCTCTCAGTCACAGTAGTTAGCAAGTTAGCCATAGAGCAAGAGGATCGAAAACAGTATTGATTGTCTGACAGTAAGCTATTTGACTCAAGATGGAGTGTGAGAAATTTGTTTATCAAAGACTCAAAGACTTTAACAATAACAGAAAGAAGACTGATTGGATGATAATTGGAGAGGGTCAGAATATTTCCAGGAGTTTTTGAAAATTAAAACAACTGATACCATTTTCCAGCAGGCAGGAAAACAAGACTCAGTCAAGCACTTATTAAATAATTTAGAGAGAATTAAAGAGAGTTCTGGAAAACAATTTTGTAAGACTATGACAGGACCTGTTGTGTGAACAACAGGCCGTAGAAGAGTTTAATTAAGATATGATTTTAGCAACTGAAGCTGAAGTGATTAGAATGTCTAACAATGGGTTAATCTGTTTAATTAGAATAGGAGGAAGAGAATGGCCTTCAGATTTGAGAGTCGAATTAGAAGAAAAGTTCTTTGCAAATAGTTCTACCTTATTCTTAAGAGAAGTAGTAAAATCTATCCTATGAATAAGAGATAGAATGTTAGATCTACCTTTGTTAACAACGCTATTGAAGATAAAAAAGTCTCTAGAGCCTAACTTCTTAGTTAAGATAAAAGATTTAGTGAACTGAGAAAAGAACTGGAACTAGCATCTAAGAGCACCTTTTTACATCAATTTTTTGCAATAATAAAGAGGGTGAAACTGTGGAGTAGAATAAGGCTTGACTTAGAACTGACTTAGAAATGCTTAAAGGCAAGCCATTAAGTGCGATAACCATTAAAGTCACCAATAACAACAATATTGGCAGAATGGTAAAGAGAGAGGGCATGGTCGATTTGATCAAAAATTACTTCTAAAATAGTGCAATCTTAAGAAGAAGGAGAATGATAAAGAGCAAAGAGAAATGTGATAGAGTGAAGAGGTGCTAAGCGAAAGCACATGAAAGAGTGGTCAAAGAATTCGAACCTGATTTCGTGACAAATAGGTGAGTTGATGCATATGTATACCCCAAGCCAAGCATGTGACTATTGGAGTCTTTGCGAATCAAATTTTAGTACCCATCAACACTAAGATCAGAAGTGGAAATAGCAGAATTTAAATCAGTCTTGCTAAGAGGAAGCAAGTCTGGTGATTTTTGCAAGAGGTAAGATTCAACTAATGGAAGGTTGCTTCACAGACCACAAATATTAGTATAAGATATATTAAAACAGTTAGGTGGTGGTTTTTATTGTTTAATATTTTTGATTACTTTTGGCAAGATTTAAGTTTAAAGAGAACTTGACTCATTCATCGATAGAGCACAGCCTCATAAGCAATGAGCTATGCAATTTTCTCACTCCTGTTAATTAACCCTAAGTTGTAATATAGGGGCCTTGACAATTTGCACTAAAAGCATTAATAAGGACTCCATCCATAGACAACATGGCACTGTTAATACTCTGATATTTTGCAGTTGTTGATGGGATTAGTCTCTCTGAGAGCTACCACAGAGTTTGCGAAACCCTACTATTAGTTCAAAGTTAATTAGCAGAATTATTCTGCTTACCTATAAAGTCTTCACCTGCGAAGCAAAGACTTTATAGGTAAGCAGAATAATTCTGAATAATTAGGCAAGACAGTAGCTGGATGCAGTTAACATCTGCCCAAGATGAGTATTTTTATCAAGATACCATCTCTAATCTTTACTCAACCAAAAGCCCTCAGGCATGTGAAATTTAGCTGAATGCCTTTTATTGAGACACCATTTATAGCCTTTTATCAACCAAGAGCCTCAAAGCAGGGGATTTTTAAGTCAGAGTTTGTTTCTCCTAGCCTTTGCCTAAAAATAGACACTACAATTATTACTTACAATTACAAATTCCACAGTTAAAGTGAATAGTATATTAAAGTAATTAATATAGTATTATATATTATAATACTACATTAATAATATAAATATAGTATTGTATATTTTAATTGTATAAAATAAATAATTCATTACATAAAATAATAGTTTATCATCTGCCTAGACCATGATTTAGTACTAAAATTTTTTTTCTTTTAGTTTTTGAAAATCCTTAGGGTCCCTTTAGGGGGTAAAAGGGGCGATTTTTAAGGCGTTTTGTACCATTTTTAAAACTGTTTGTAAGAAGTATTGAAATTAATATTTAAATTTTTTTTATATATATATGTTTGTGAAGACTTATTTAATCAAAATAAAATGGGCTTTATTTGCAAAAAATGTTTTAAATTTAAAAAAATTGTTTCAAAAAAAATTCCTAAAACTCATAAAAGTACATTATATTTTTGATTTACTTTTAATACAGTACTATATTGATTTTTCAATTAAAATCAGAAAATTTGTAAAAGAGAGAGCCTGGGCAGGGAAAGAAGATTTTCTGTAATCTATAGTCAAAACCTTATGGTTTTTACTCAAATTTAAAAAAATCAACTTTAAATATTTTAAATTGATAGTAAAACTTGTTTTAAATTAAAATACAATTTTAGTAAATTCCAGTAAATTTATGATACTCTCCAGTAAATTCCAGTAAATTTATGATAATAGTAGTATATTATAATAATATATGATAAAAAAAATTAAAACAAATTATAGTAATAGTAATAATAAGTATGTTTACAATAATTACAATGAAAAATAATAATAACTAATTTTATGATGGTAGTTATGAGCAAAAAATTATTTATAATAGTAAGTTAATGATTTATTAGGATAGTGTCACTCATACAGAAATCTAATCAAAGGAGTGACACCAATTTTTAAACATAATATAAGTAATAATAAGCAGATAATAAGACACACATTAAACATTTGGACCATAAACACATAGATTAAAGCACATAGAGAATACATTAAAACAAACATGTAGAAATCATAATTGGCAGGTTTTAATAATAAAAAAAAGAAAAAAATAAACAAAAAGTACTGATGATAATTGTAGTAACGACGAAAAGAAAATTAAAAGAATATTTTAATCATAACGATAATATGTCTAAAAGTTAGAATAAAAAGTTTTTCAGAATTTTTAAAATTGATATTGTTTAAGATTGAGTAAAAGTATTTTAGGATATAGTTTTTTGGACTCATTCAAATGCATGCAAAGCTCCTGTTCCATTCACAGACGCACTGATAAACAATAGAATTTTTACCATACTTCTGGGTTTTAAAAGATGGTACATTTAGTTTTCCATTGTGTATATTTCTAGTAGAGTATGAATGTAATAGTCTACTTTCTGTGAACAAGTTTGTGATAGGAGAAAGCAAAAAGAAGATTAGCATACTTTACTAACGCTGGAAATGTTGGAATGAAAAGTTTTTGAAGGACTTCGATGTATCTGATTTAATTAGTTGAAAGTTTGTTATTCTAATGGATTGACGCTAAGACGATAGCAATTTTTTAATGCGATAGTTTCCAACTTGACCCCAAACTTGGCAACAATATCTAAGATGAGATGAGAATAATGCATAGTAAATATTCTTTAGTGTAACTTCATTGACATAATGACAAATTGTCAAGAGCATACCATTAGCTCGAAGTGAAAAATTGCAATCAATTAATACACCAAGATGTTTAATAACTCTTGAAGGATATAGCCGTTTATTATTAATTTTGATTTCAACATTTTTAAAGTTTTTTTCTCGGAGATGAAAAAAAAATTAGTTTAGTTTTTTTCTGTGTTGAGACGTATTAGGTTAGCATTTAACCGGTGAACTATACCTTTTAGATCCGAATTAACATTTTTACATAAAGAATGATACGATTTGTTGATGCGCCACGATCTTCTTTATTTTATGACCTTTCAAAGATTCATAAAAGTACTACATAATATAATAATAAGTATTGCATAATATAGTAACACATAAAAGTAGTATTGTATATAGAAAATACAAAAAATGAGATCAAAAAAGTATGTCTGAGAATAGAGCTTGAAGCACCTGGAGAGCCAAGTACATTCCATTCTTCAAACCTTTTCATTTGCCTGTAAACAAACTCCATATCCTAATAAATAATATTAATTAACATTCTGAATCGTTTTATACAATAATAAGCTTAGTAATTTATTATTAAAATATTAAAAGACTATATACCTGTGTTGGTGCCAAGGAACCTAGTTTTGCTTTTAGAAACCACTCTGTATAGAAAAGACAAATGAATAAAGCCATAGCAGTTATTTCTTCTTTGTGTTTGTCAGTCAGGATTTAAAATTCATTTATTAAAAGATACGGTTTTAAATAGTATAAATCTTTTCCAATAAATCTTAAATGGCAAACTAAGTGAAATTTAGTCCTATTTCAGAAGCTATTCTAGGAAAACAATTTTTGTGGCATTATCCCCATGACATTGCATGTCATAATGTTACATTGATGAAAACATTGTCAAGTAAAGGCGTTTTTAATCAAAAAAAAGGCAATACTTGTCGATAAAATGAAATTTAAAAAAGTCCTCAAGTTTTGAATTTGGGCAGCCCCCAAAACTTGCCCAAATACTTCTAAATTGATCAAAGACAATATATTTGTTTCCTAGCCTAATTCATCTCTGGTGTAACTAGCAAAACTTAGATAATCTAAACCATTCTTAACTCTGCCGATAGATTTTTATTTAACTTTGATGTGCTTCTTTTACTTCTTTATACAGAACATATATATCTTTTATCATTATTTTACATATAAAATCTTTTATCTCTAGCTTCAAGTTCCTTTTCTTTCACCAAGCTGGTCTTTTAAGCAATATCTTCTTCCTTGTATTTCATTTTTCTCATTTCATCGTTTAATATTTCCCCAAACATAACATGAAGATGTTCTCCAATCCAAAATACTTTATTAATTTGTTCTTCAAATAAATGTCTTTTATTTACTTCAGCAAAATTTGTTCTGTATCTTTGATCTTTTAATTTCATCTACTCCTTTAACAATTTCTCAATTTTTATCCTGGAAAAATATTATTCAACAGTATAAAAGTTTATGGATAAAAATGATTTAGATCTCATTGAAGAAAATTACCTAAGCTTCCATATTGTAAACACTTTAAATCCACCAAATATCTAAGGAACCATAACTTTGGACAGTATACAGCAATCAGACTGATCAAATGTGCAATTAGATATAAAAGAAGACCTTTTAGCAGGAAAACTTTCATTTTCGCTTCGCTGTTCATAGAAAGAGATAACATTGATTAAATAAGTTTTTACAAACATAAATATATGTAAAAAAATCCAAAATTTGAATGTTAAGACTTCCTTCCTTGATATTTTTATCCACATATATATATATATATATATATATATATATATATATATATATATATATATATATATATATATATATATATATATATATATATTTATATATAGAAGAACATCTGGTTAAAAAGTCACAACATCTTATTTAAGATAGCTTGTGAAACAAAAACATCTAAAAATTTTCCAGAAATTTTATTAAAAGAGAAAAAAAGCATCTAATATTATTCTCCTCCAACCACTTCTTTTTTGTCCATGCATATCGGAAAAGTTTTAGAGAATCAAAAGCAAATGAAATGATTTATAATTAGTTATTAAGCAATAAAATAACTTAGTACTTTGCGAAGCGATATTTAGACTTAATATTTATTTTTAAAATGACCAGGTTTATTTTAAATACTCTAAAGTTTGGTTGTTTTTTTTTAAATACTTTTATTTCATAATTTCAAACTTTATAAAGTTTTTTTTATAGTTTAGATTCACAAGTTTCATCAATGTTTTCATAATTTATTGGATGACTCATCAAAAAAATCATTGCTTTTTGACAAGTCATCAACTTAAAACAGGCACCTGACCTTGTATGTAATTTCTGTTCTGTAACAGCTTAGGGCTTGCAGTGGTTGGTGAATTTTAACCCAAACAAAACTTAGTTCTTTATTACTATAATTATCACAAAATTGTAAAAATAAATTTATTGATGAATGGCAACACTTTTACTTTTTAATGTCCTCTAAGATCATCTTTTACTACTAATTTCTCATGGAAACCATAAATATAATCCATTACCAAGTTGGAAATTGCAATTAGTATATTAACTAATGTTGCCTCTTTTTATCTTGCTTGTCATTTTCTTACTCCTGATTCCATTATCTACTTTTATAAATTTCTTGTTAATCTTTGTATGGATACTGTTGTAATATTAGAGCTGATTATTATCACTTTATTTTGTGAAACTAATTTAAAATTGATAATTTTTTTATTTTTTATTTCCTGATTAAAGTCTAAATTGCTATTATCCTCAGATTTGCAAAACCGCCAATTGTCTGGGCATATATTTACATATGAAACCATCTATGTTGTTTTGAAATCAGGTTTGAATTCTTTGACTATTCTTTTATTTTCTCTTTGTATATTACCATTTTCCTTATTCACTAAACTGCACTCTTTACAGTTTTATTTTTGATTAAATAGGCTAAACCCTTTCTTTCAGATCTAAATCAGATCATTTTAAATCTATCTGCCAATGTTGTTTTAATACTATTCAATTTGTTCAAAACCAAACCGTTCAGCACTTGCTAGTGATTTTGTTTGCACAAAACTCATACCATTTCTAAACCTCTTAACAAAATCAGCTTAATTTAGCTATACTTTCTGACATGTTTTCCAGACATCCCAATTTGTGTTTTGATTTGTGATTTGTGTTTTGATTTGTATTTTTTCTCTCTGACTCTAGCTTGCGCTCAATTTTTCTCTCTCTGTCGTTTTGGTGTTTTAGACCATGCTATAACTAATTGAAAAATTAGTCTTATTTTTCTACATCAGATGCACCTGTATTTCTTTCGACTACCTTGAGGTTGCCTTTATGATATTTTGCGTGGTTTTCTTCTTGCACAGATGCTGTTTGCAATTGGAGTATTTCCCCCCATTTTTTCACAATCAAATATTTTTTTATTACTGAGAGAAATGCAAAATATTGTCTAATGGTTAACCCCATAGTATTCAGATTATAGAATCTTGTGTTTTATCTGAGCCAGTTAAACTATAGAGACTTTGTAGAGTGTTTTTAATAGTGTCATTTTTGACATTTACGCTTCTTATTGTAATTGTGACATTTTAATGGTTTTTGTTACTTTTATCAATAATAGCAATAAACATGTTAGTGATGTAATGGTATAGTGTTCGCTTTGTAAGCTAGAAGTTTATGTTCAAGGAAGGTGAATACTACTGACACATTCAAAAACGTGACAGTATTATATATAATATTCTTTAAGCTTTTAAATTATTGAGATTTTGCAGATTCAGTTATGTTGAAATTAATCTTTTTTTATTTTATCTTTTATGATAAATTTGTGTTACACAACTTAAAATTTTTTTACAGGGAAAATTGATGAAGTTCTTTGCTCAGCAGGTGGTAGCTAAAATAAACTTTGGTCCAAGTATCGTGCAAATCCAAAAAGAAATTTGTAGTTACCCTCAACTGCATCAGTTTTTGTTTGTTGTTGATATTGATGGAAATATGATTAATGTAATCTTTTGTATTAATGTTTAAGGGATCCTGAGATGCCTGGAAATGTTGTTAACATTTCACTAAAAATGAATATGTTTTAAACTACTTTTTTATTTTATCAAAAATTAATATCATTATTTTTTTTTTAAAACTAAAAAAAACTAAAAGTAGTTTTTAAAGTTATATAAGATTAAAAATATTATAAAATATATATATATATATATATATATATATATATATATATATATATATATATATATATATATATATATATATATATATTATAAAAAGTATAACATATTATAAAAAGTAGTATATTATAAAAAGTATAACATATCATAAAAAGTAGTATATTATAAAAAGTATAACATATTATAAAAAGCAACATAAAGCTTCTTTGCTGGAAAGAACGCTATTTTTAAGTATTTCGGAGATAAATTTTTTACTTCAATTAAATATTTAGAATATCAAATTATTAATAATATATTAAAGATATAATGAATAAAGTAAACTTTAAAATAGTTAATTCAGAACTTACGATTATGGCTAAAATAACTGAAATGTGAAAATTGTGTAAACAACAACTCAAATGTGAAATTGGTCAAATGTGAACTATATAACTTAAGAAAATTTTTTTCAAATCTATTTCTAGTTAAATTGATAGAATTTTTTTATTATACTTAATTTTTAAAAGAATTTTAACAGTGGTATAAAATTATTTCAATGTTTTAATTATAAATAAACACCTTTTAATTATTCATAAAAGATAACAGCTAATGTAAAAGTAAATGTATTGGCAAACAAATTCTTTTATCAAAACTTTTTTTATCAAACAACAATATTCAACAGTTAGTTAAATAACTTATTTTCTAATGTTTAATTATAAAGACAACATTCTCTGCACTTCAGGATTACTTTAAGCTTTTTTTTTATTTTATTTATTTTTATTTTATTTTTTAAACTTATCTGCTTTTTTTGTTTGTTTGTCATCTATGAACTGTTTAAATTTTGTTACAAGTAATTATTAAGTTTAACAAATACAAAAATGGATTAAAGCAAATGTTGAAAAATAATTAACAGATGACTTTTTAAACTGAATGTTAATAGTTAGACATAGATATAAGACCATATAAGAATTTTTTAGTATAAAAGTTCATTAATTAAATGAGTTATAGGTGGCAGTTTAAAAAATAAATAAAAAAGACTTAACGAGAGGTCAAATTTTTTTGTTTAAATTTTTTTTTTTTGCTTAAATATTTTATTTGTTTAAATCTTTTATTTGTTCAAATCTTTTATTATTTAAATATTTTACTTGAATACTTTTTTTAAATAAATCAGTTTTTAAAATATTTGTTTAAGATTTAATTTATTTAAATATTTTTTTCATTACCTTAAATCAGTCGAGTTAGAAATCAAAGTTGTTTAGGTTAAACTATAAAATTTATCATGATAGTGGGTGCATAAAATTTATCATGGTAGCGGGTGCATAAAGTTTATCATGGTAGTGGGTGCATAAAATTTTTCATGATAGCAGGTGCATAAAATTTATCATGATAGCAGGTGCATAAAATTTATCATGATAGTGGGTGCATAAAATTTATCATGATAGCGGGTGCATAAAATTTATCATGATAGTGGGTGCATAAAATTTATCATGATAGCGGGTGCATAAAATTTATCATGATAGTGGGTGCATAAAATTTATCATGATAGTAGATGCATAAAATTAGACATGAAAAGCTGAGGTTTAATCATTACCTTAATGTTGCCTAAACTTTTTTTTCCCTCAATTAGTGAAAAGATGCTTTTAAATTCACGCTCAATGCATTGCTTAGCTAGTTAAGGTAAAAGTTGATGATTGTATTCACAGAGATGGTTTTTTCCTGTTAAATTTGATAGAATCTGAGAGAAATAAAAGTGACCTTATCGATGTGGTAAATGAATTTAAGTTGTTGTACTAGGACACCTTTTATCATAAAAAAATCTTTTCAAATAAGTTTTAATAAATTAATAGTCTTAAGTAAAAATAAAACAATTTAGTAAAAATTTTATAGATAATTTGTAATTATTCATGTAGCATACGAACAAATTAAAATCTATTTTAGTTTGTTAGTATGTCATTTGTATATGTGTACCTTAATGCAGTATTTGCTGTTTGTAAATCCTTATTTTAAATCTAATTGTCTTTAAAAAATACTTTTGTTAATCAATTAGTTGAAATGCTTCTGGTCTCATAATGTTAACTATAATTCATTAGTCCAGTTTTTTTCTATCAAAAACTTCATTATAAAATAAATACATAGTCATGGTACATGATCTACTATACTAACAAGTTGAGTAAACATAGTGGTTTTGAAAAACCTTTAGGCAACATTTTTTATTGATTTGTTATATGGTGCATTCCAGAAAAAGAATGTGATAGCTTTTAACTAAACATGAGATGACTTTCATTTCATGTTAATGTATATTAAGTTTGCTTTCTACTAAGAAAACATTTAGATTGACTGAATATGGTTTTTAAGTGGTATTTTAATAGTTGCGGAGGTAACTACAATGTTATAAAATCTGTAAAAGTTTTTTGTTTTTCAAAAAAGGTTTGGAGAACAAAAAAGCTGAATTAGTGCCATACCTCAAGATAGTATTGCAGGTAGTTTCCAAGTAATTTTTTTTGAACTTTATAATACTCCCAACAAAATTAGTTGTTTTTTCTGCAAGAATTTTCGCGATCTGGTAAATTCAAGTTAATCTACTCTTGAAATAAATTATTTGTCTTTTGAAAGCTACTGTTGTTAAGTGTGCTAAAAACACTTTGATTACAACCATACCAGTATTATTGACTGTATTCATAATCTCCATGTTAAAATAAATAAAGATTTTCTCATATACATCATCAAATGGTTGAACAAGTTAAACAATTATTATAAATCAGTAATAATATGTTGGCCTTATGCATTTTATTAGTAACCCTATTGAGTAAGCATTTGGAAAACTGTGACAAATATCAGGTGGTGCCTATTTCATTATTGTTCCGCAAATACTGGAAAAAGAATTTAGAAAACAAAACTTTGTTTAAATATTGGTGTCATTGCTTATGATTTAGAATTTTGTTAAGCTATTTTGTGACATAAGTATTTATTTAATGCAAGGTGATACTTTGTTAAATATTTTTCATTATCTTCCTGTCATTACAAGTGGTTTGTTGTGGATTTATATTGCTATGACAGTAAAGAAGATCGTATGGTTTAAGATACTTTTTGACCGGTTTGGTGGTCAGAGATTGATATGGATAGGTCAATCACGATGAGTTAAGTTTGTTTGGTGATGCTTTTTAATGACATTTCTATAGTTTTACCAAGTTTTTAAAAACTCACAACAATTCTAGTTTTTAGTGTCAACTCAAATATTTTAGTAAAAAAATTACAAGTTTCTAATACAGTCTTTGAGACTTATGGGCTGTGCATATCACACTAAAAATATTAAAAAGTTTCTGTTTATAATATGATTGATGCCAATAAGCTGTCTAATAAAAGAAAATTAAATGCAAAGTGCTTTTTCTGATTCATACTTTGACATTAAAGCAACTTAAGTGAGCTTAAAGTTCAAGACTAGAGGAAAAAATGATGTCTATAAAAATATTTATGATTTCACATTTTGAATTATTGTATTCTCTAGTTTCATACATAAAAAGGAATTACAAAACACTCAGGAATAATGCATGGATTAACTTTTTCCAGATATTTCAAGAATTCTAAATATTGAAAAAAAAAATTATTTGTTTTAGATATCCAAATAGTTTTCTGGAAATACAAGTTAAAAATTTTTTAAAATAATTAAAATACTATAGGTATCATTCATCAATTAATTTTGTATGTGTATACAACTAATTTTCTTATTTGTATAGTGTATTTATTATTATTATTAATAAAATTTAAAAAAATTAAAATTAAAAAAACTTTCTAGAATTCAACCCGCAACTTTGCCAGCTGCTCATAATTTTAGCATGTTAACATTCACAGCACTATGTTATTATGTTAATAGCATAAAAAACTAAAGTATTTAAACACATGAGATATTCTTAATTACACAAAACGCATTTATATTTCTAGATATTTCTTAAAATTATTTTCCGGATATTTTTAGGAAAATGTTTTCTTGATTTTTAAAATACAACCTGGATAAACACTGATCAAAATAAAACATTTCTTAGTTAGAAACATAAATAGTGAAAAAAAAAAAAATACTGAAAAAACAAATAACAATACTGGAATCCAAGTTTTAATATAAAGAGCAAAGACATTTTCAGTTAGCACACATAAATGGGTAAAATTCTCAACAATGTTGCAAGTTTTACCCATTTTGTATTGATTTTTTTGGTTATTTATAGATTTTTCTGTTATTGCCAACAACAAAAAACCAATACTGGCACAGCATTAAATTTTAAATTCGTGAAGTGTAAATATTTAACATTAAAGTGTAATATTTAAAATTTAAATGTTAATATTATATAGATATTTATTAGGTTTGTTTTGCTTGTGGTTTAATATTTCTATATTCACAGAAGATTTTATTTAAGTTATTAAATTTTGTACTAGCAATGTTGGTTTGTACACATTGGATCAACATTAATCCATATACATTGAATCAACATTGGTTTATATACATTGGTTTAATATGGATCCATATACATTACAAGCAATATTGTTTTATATACATTACATCAGCATTGGATTTGTAATTGTAAAAACAAGTACCTTTTGCAATGTTTTTACATTGGTGTTACAGCGTTGAATTTAGATTGTAAAAACAATCAACTTTTGCACAGTTACATTGGTGTTGAACCTATGTAACTGCAAACTGTTTTAAGTCTATATTAATCTTTTCATTGATATCATTACTAAACACATAACATTGGATCAAAGTTTGAATTGTATATATCTGACATTAAAGGATGGTTTTACTTAAGTTGGCCCAATGTATGTGTGCAGGGTTTTGATTATTTGTTATTTGTATTTCTGGTCTTATTTGCTCTCTATTTATTCTAAACCAATTCTTCAAAATCATCATCATAATGATCATCATCATCATAAACACTAATATTGTACTAATATTTAGTAATAATATTTGGTACTAATATTTAGTGTACTAATGAACTACACAGTACTAATATTTAATGCTATTACTAATTATTTAGTTTCAGATCAGACATTTGATCAATATGATTGCCTTGCTGGTGGTAAAATTTAATCCAGTGCAATCTGTTCCATGTCCTGCTGCCTTGTAAGATTTGACTTCTGGGCAAAGGAGTTTTTATCAATACTATCTAATATCTCTACTCATAATTTTTCTTGTGCCTTCTTGTAAGTGTTTATGCAACTTTTCCTCTTATCTCCTAATAAGAGTACAGCTCTAAAACTCAATTTAATGGTTCTGAGGCCAGCTGTCAGCAAGGTTTTTCAAACTATTTGGTAGCTCTCAGAGAGGCTGATTCCAACATCAACTGTAAAATATCAGAGTATTATTAGTGCCATCTTGTGAATTGATGCTATCCCTGTTAGTGCTTTTGGTGTGCATTGTTGAGTCCGCATAAGGAACCTCAACAAGGTTATGACTTTGCGTATGACTAATTAGCAATGCTGAGGCAATTGCCAGAGCTTTACTTGCCATGTCCTATCTATGAGTGAGTCATGTTCACTTTAACTTAAATCATGACCAAAGTACCCAAAAATATTAAACATAAAAAACAACTACTAACCTAGGGTTGCCAGATGTCCAGGTTTTACAAAGGAAAACATAGTAAAAAATTTTTTTTTTACAGGTTTGGAGCTATATTCTCCATAAATGCTGGTTGTCTGGCAACCCTATACTCACCACCACCTAAACATAAAACTCACCACCACCTAACTGTTTCAATATAACTTTTACAAGTATTTGTGGTTTTTAAAGTAACTTTTCATCAGTTAAATCTTACTTCTTGCAAAATTAACTAGATTTGAATGGCTGTTTCATTACTGTTTCATTTCTGACACCATCGACCCTGCTGCCTTGAAAGCTCATAACTTTTGTATTTCTTGATCTCTTACTCAGGTAGTTAACTTAGTGACTTCTTTTCCAGACAACCCTAATTACTTACCTTGTCTCTGACCTTAGCTTGTGCACAGTTTCTCCTTATTTTTCTTTAGGTACCATGATGGTGATTTTTTAGGTGGTTCCCACCATGCAATGATATAAATCATTTATCTTATCTCTATAAATCTTTTATCTTGTACTTCTCCTTTGCACTAACCATATCGTCCCACTACTTACTGTTACCATAAAGCTGTTTGGGATTCTCTTCGTGATTTTCTTTGTGACAGTCCTTAGGCTGATGTCTTTTCTCTCTCTGCTGAGAAATGTGCTTCCTATGTAAACTTCTAGATCAGGTATAAAAGCTTTTATTACTTCTTGTCTGTATAATTTTCATAATACTCCATGGTTTTCACCTTCTTGTGCAGCTGCTATATCTAATTGTAATCATTTTTTAAATCTTTTTTAAAAGAACAACTCTCTTGAGATCAAACGCTTTTTTATTATTGCAAGAAATCATTGTAAAAAGGTGCTGTCTTGTGCTAAACTCATTATTCTTAGTTTATTAAATCTCGTATTTTATCTCAGAAGTTAGGCTCAAGAGACTTTAGGAAAATCTTCAGCAGTGTCATTAACAAAGGTAAGTCAAACATTTCATCTATAATTCATGAGTCTGATCTCATTACCTCTCATAAGGATAAAGCAGAACTATTTGCCAAGAGCTTTTTCTCTAATTTGTCTCTTGAATCTTGTTTTCTTGTCATCTGGAAAATAGCATTTGTGGGTCCAATTTTTTAATAGAGAGAATACTGATCGGCTGATAGTTCCCTCTAACTATCAGCCGATCTGTATTTTCTCTATTAGTAGCAAGGTCTTTAAGTCTTTCTCAACAAATTTAAAACATCCTATCTTGAAACTAATATCTTACTCTCTGACAATCAATATGTTTTTGATCTTCTCGCTCTATGAGTGACTTGCTTAATGGTTAATTGAAAAATTCTATTGCGCATTAAATGAGGGTGTTTTGACAGACAAATTTAAATATGATCTCTCTTCTGTAACAACTTGAAGCTTGTAGTTGATTCTAAATTTTAACTCCAACAAAACTCAGTTATTTAATGTAAATAATTATTACAATATTTTTGACACTGCTATATTGATAAGTGGCAACCCTCTCAGTGAGTTCTCTTTATTTCTTATTGGATTATCATTTATTACTGACCTCTCATGGAAACCATACATAAAATTAATTGCAAAATTAGCATCTGCTAAGGCTGCTTCTCTTTATTGTGCTTGCCATTTTCTCACTCCTCTATTTGTTCTTCCAATAATGCTCTTTCACTTCTAGAGAATGTCCTGAAGCATCTTGTAAATGTAGTTGACCCTTTATCTACCAAGCTTGAGCCTCTTTCCCATTGTCACGAGGTTGCATCTCTTTTTCTTTTCTACAAATATTATCATGGATGCTGCTCAAAAGAGCTTTTATCTCTAGTTCCAAACTCGTACTTGCTTATATATATGTATATATATATATATATATATATATATATATATATATATATATATATATATATATATATATATATATATATATATATATATATATATATATATATATATATATACATATATATATACAAAGTTAAAGACATACAGATAATATATAGATACTTAAGCAATCATTAAATTCAAAAAAGTAAAGATCTTATAAACTATAGAGATCATTTGATAAACATAAGTCAATTTTTTTACAATTTTCTTCGAAGCAATCAAGTAAAGGTGTAATAAGAAGGTTGCTCTGCTCCTCAGTCCCCTAAAGAACAAGTTAACCCTTCTGAAAAAATTTTAAGATTTTCCTTTGCAACTTTTATTACATATTAAATTTTATTTTATTAAGTTCAAAACGTTTTTAATTTTGCCACATGTTTTTTGTGGTGTATCTCTAGAAATTTGTAAAAGGCTGCATGCACAATATCTGGTGTGTGTGCATATATATATATATATATATATATATATATATATATATATATATATATATATATATATATATATATATATATACACAGGGGTGTGTACACTCAGACTTTTAGTCAGTTACCATAAGGGTGAAAGTAACCAGTTTGATAATTTTGGTCGCCCGCTGTCTTTTTGAGTGGTCAGTCACTATTTTTTATTCTTTTTTCATTATAGAGTTAGGCCAGGGTTTCCACTCCTCCTTAAAAACCTTAAATATCCTTGGAAAAAAAATCCTCCTTAAAAGTCCTTAAATAACCTTAAAAAAGATAAAATTTGACTGCTCTCCTTAATTTTTCCTTATTTATTGTTATTTTTTAATCATCTAGAAAATTTTATTAAAGTGACGGATTATACTTATTAATAAAGAAGAAAGTATATAGTTCTTTGATAGTTTGCAAACTTATATTTCTATTATGCATATATATTTAATTGAAATTCGCTTCCTTCATCTTGTTTTCCTAATTCATATAATTTGCAATATTTTAAGCTGTCTATTAATCGTTATCTTGCTCTATAAATTTCATCTTTTCTCTTCGAGTGACTTCCAACTCTAATAGTGGTTGCTTGCAGCCTTGTTGGAAGTAAAGATATTGAAAAAAAAAAAATTTTTGAAAGGGATTATATTTCCTTATAATTTATTTCTTAAAACAATCTTATACTTAACATAATCTTTTGTTTATTTTTTACAATTTATCAATTTATTTTAATTTAAAATAAGGGAAAATATATTCCAGATATTTTACCCAAACAGTTTTCCGGATTTTTAAAATATGACATGGATGATCTATAGATATTGAATTAATAAGAAACCAAAAATACTTTTGTGAAAAGAATTCCCTTAAACAAAAGAACTTCTCCCTTTATATAAGAAAAAAAAACATTTTAATTTTCTTTGGCTTATAATAATCTGTGATAATCTATGATGGAGAGACATATTTTACATAATGAATTAACAGACAATTAGAAAAAAGCTTCATTGATAAAATTGTGAAACTATTTTACATTATTTGAAACAAAATTTTACATTCAATGTTTTACTATTTTACGTTTTTTCAAAACTAAATTCAAACTTTTAAAATCATTTTTAATTTAAGTCTTTAAAAATTAAATTTTTTTTTAGAAAACAATTTTTTTCTTTAAAAAATTCTCAGTCGGCAAAGATATCATTTTTGCCTTGAAGTTGACATTCCTAAAGTTGACATTCCTAAATCGCCATGCAGTTGCAGCAGATTTGACCTTATCCAAATTACCAAATCTGAAAAAGAAGTATGCTAGAATAACAAGAATGACTTATGCTGCCTTTCAAAATGTTTGAATATTAAATTGATTCATTCTATACTCTCAAGATGTAACCTGTTTAAAATAATTTACAAATGTAGATAAAAACATGTTAAAAAGAATTTACATTGATCTTACAAGATACAGTTTGCAAGATCAGCTTAACCAGATGTTCAGCTTTGCTTAATTAATTTTTTAAACATAAGTATTGAAAGGAAGAGATAAATTCATAATTTCATAAATTCATGAATTAAGTAGTTTGTGCTACCGGCTTAATTTAAGCAACAATGAGTTAAGATTTTGCAAACACAGTTGGTACCTCCGGCTGATATAATTTCAAATACTCATTTTATGTATTTATATCAAATATTTATTCAGATTATTTGATTAATATAGCTGTCAGTTTTAAAAATAATAGTGAAAAACAATCAAGGTTATAAAATTTGCAGTGTAGTTACTGATAACACACCAAATAAGATGACAATTGGAAACTCATTGTTCTAATTGTGAATGGTGTTAATGTTATTACATGGATGCTCATCTGCTCAATCTATTAGCCTTAGGTTTTTGCATTTCAAATATCAAAGCAATCAAATCAGATATTATAAAATTTTTATCAAAACAGCTTAAAATGATTTAAAGTATAAAGTACATAATGACTTGGTTCCTATCTTAAACATTGGCTTATTTTATTAACAATTTGTAAAGAAAACAGAGCAATAGTTGATGAGCATAATATAATAGTTTTAAATAATATTGGTGAAAAGTAAATTTCTGAAGAATTACTACAAATGCTCAATGCTGTTGCATTGGATCAGATACAGAGTGAGAATTATTTTATTGGTTTACAGTAAAATGATATGGAAACATCTTTAGATGGAATTAAGCCATTAAAATTTAAATTTTAGATTAGGTGGGCAGAAAAATATATATTTTAGTATAAATACATATAAACATATTTCAATAAATATATATTACAAATCAACCCTTTTAAAATTCATTAAGCAATTATGGCACAAATAAAAAAATTGAAATTTTTTTTGCAAAAAATTTAAAATTTTACTGACTGAAGTATATTTTGAAAATAAGATTTTAAAATACAAGAAAATACAGTTTAGAAGTTTTTTTTTTAGTTTTTAATTTTTTTCTTTGAATTAATCAAAACTGCTTAAATGTTTGTTTTTTTTAAATAAAGTTTAATAATTGAGTTAATTACATAATTTTTAAATTAAATTTTATGAATAGAAATAAATTAGCGTCAGTACATAAAAAATTTCTTGAAATATTTTTTATTTCATTTAATTTGCATGTTTAGGCTATTTCAGAAAAATGTACAACTGTAGAAGAATTGTGTTGTTTCTCTGATTCTCTGATCAGGGGAATATTTTACAGTCATGATGATGACAAAGTTTTAGCTGAAAAGTTGTTTGCACAGTATCGGAGGTTGGGCATGGCCTTAAGAATATTGAGACATTTTGTAGGTATGTAAAAAAAAAATTTTGTTTCTATATTAATTCATATTTTTGGGAGTATAGGTTTTTATTATATCTATGTATGTTGTATGTATGTATAATATAATATTGCATATAATAGTGTTTGTTTTATTCAAAATAAAATATACTTTTTTTTTTTTGTTTGATTATTTGTTAACAACTTTTACGTATTTTTATTAAATGTTTTGAATCTAGATAGATTACAAAGTGGAGATAAAAATGTTGATTTGAAGTGGTCAGGTTGGTATGATACTGTAAATGAGTCACATTCATCAAGCATTCTTACATCAATTGCAACATATGTAGCAGCTATTTCTGATTCAGCTTTTACTAGTGAAAATGTAAATCCTACTAGTAGATCTAAACCTCCAAGCCCTAACCCTATTCGTCGATTAACTTCTGCTAACTATCTACCTCACAGTAAATCAGATGATGGAAATATTAGTGAGTTCTTATTTTTAATAACATAATTGTGAAATATGATCATTTTAAGTAACTTTTAAACTTTAACATTTTAAACTAAACTGCTGTTATTAAACTAAAGTGCAAAAACTGTTATGACTTTTATTTATAAGCTTTTCTATATATATTTGTATAATATGTAAGCTTTAGTAACGTAGCTTCACTTATTCCATAGATGATTTCTTTGAAGACTTACCTCAATTATAAGCTCCTAATATCAAAGAAATCAAAGAAATCAACTTCTTTCTCTGCGCCATATTTTTCGATGTTTTGTCTCCAATGTAAAGTGAGAAGGTTGTAGCAACAATTTGAAAAAATAAAAGTTCTTCTTAAGTTTAGTGACCCCTGCTTATTTAAGCTTATCTAATATATTAGATAAGTTTTATAATAATTATTACATTAATTATTACATTAGTTTTAATGTACAATAGATAACTAGTGTATTAATAAATTAGTTATCTAATGTACATAAAACTAAAATATTTATTGTAAACCAAATCAACATTTAAAATCAAACTGATTCACTTGACATACTTGCTATACTGTTGCATGCAACTATTGCAAGTTAATTGCAAAGTAAGCAAAGCTATTGGCAATAGCTAGAGTAAGTATATGCATAAATAATATATAATTAGATATATAAATAATAAATATATATATGCATTTTATTATGCATTATAATATGATAATATCCAGAGACGTAAAGACATTACAGCCCAAGACTAAGACCAAGACTAAGAATAAGACAGTTATATAAGTCTCGAGGCATCTCAGGACCAAGATTTAAGTCTTGAGACCAACATCTTTGATAATATCATATTATCATGCATTACAAAATGCATACATTTATCATATTCAAGCTAATGCAAGTATAGTTGTTTATGTCTTTATGTTTAGTTTGAATCATATTAAATGTGATGCATTATAAAAAACATAATTTATAGTCTTATTAAATACAGAAAAACAGAAGAATGCAGAAAATATTGTTTACTCAAGGTAGAAATAATTGTTGATGGCATCTTTAAAAGCACATTCGTAAAACCCATGGCACAACATGAGCTATGAAAAAAAAACCATGGTTCACCCATGGTAATTCCATGAGATTTCAATTTTCATGGAAATTCACCCATGGAATTTCTGTTTTCTGTTGTTAAGCCATGGTTTACTCATAGAATTCCATGGTTATTCCATGGAATATTTCCGTAAGAGCTCACATTATCATATACAGATATTTTCATATTTTTAAATTTTTTTTCAGTTTTCATATTACATATGAGAAACTCTGAAAAATTTATTAAAAAAGTATTATATATATATACATATATGTATATATATATATTAGGGATATAATTTTTTAATTTTTTTTCAAATAAAATGTTTCCTGTATCATAAATCGATGAACTTTTACCTAAAATCATGAAAAAAGGCCCAAATAGCTTTCTGCAACAAAAAAAGGTCACCCCCAAATATAACGCCACACGTTACCATAGCAACGAAACGGCCGTGTGCCGGCAAATACTTGGAATTGTTATGTGATGACGTCATTGTGTTACCTCGGTGATATAGACGACTGTAACAGACTGTAGAAGATTATAGAACTTAGTAGAACATTCTGGAAGCTCTAAATAATTATATAAGCGAGCTGCTGTCAGAGCTCAGTGTTGATAATGTGAATAGTTCTATGAAGTACTCTGCGTGTAACTGAGCTAATAAGGAACTACTGTAGCGAACTAAAGACGCTGTAAGTGTACGAAGTATAAGTAGTTGTAGCATTATCGTTAGGATACGGACTGGATTATCGAACTGTTATCAACATTGACTGGATTATCGAACTATAATTGGATTACTATACAGTTAAAGTATTTTATTAATTAAACGACTTTATTAAACGGATATTTACGCTCAGCTATCCGTAAAGTCGTAACAATATTATATGATGTCTCACAAGAAAAGTCATACCACAGTAACAAAGAACAAGAAGACTTGGACTAAAAATTTGGTGAGATTTCAAGAGTCACCCAGAAGAAGAGGAAGCGTGGCTGTAGAAGAACATTCACTCGATGAAAAATCCAGAATACCACTTCAATTGCAGATCGTAGGAAGATACCAGTTTCTCGGAGCATATGTTAAAGGAAGAAAAGAACGAATAGACCAAATTTCTAAGGAAATTACAAAATTGTGGGACAATAAACTGAATTTTCCACGTGTGTCTGATCAAGTGATAAGAGCAAAGCTTATGAAGGTGCTGAAGGTCTATGATGAATGTGTCAAGCGTGGAAAATATGATGTTCTCAATGCATTATTTGACATCACGAAAGTGAATGGCCAGTGGTTATCCTCGGAAGATAAACGTCTATACCACCTACAAAAAGAAAGTAAAGGACAGGTGGGGTACTCAACAGGACAAATGGCAAGTAAAGAAACCATTCACCCTTCCAAGAGAAGGAAAGTCCAGTCTGGAACAGCAATACCTTCCACATCACAAGTCCTGTCTACCACAGACAGTGGTACTGAATCTGAAAACTGCAAAAGTAAGAGTGAAGATGATGAAGACGACTACGGTGATAAAGACGATGATGAGGACACTCAGAAAAAAACTAGAAAGCACTACAAAAGTAAATTTGCTGTAAGTATGGTTACATCAAGTGGAGTTTCCACAAAGAAAGCTGCTAAAATATGCAATGTATTATCACAACAAGGTATTGATATTCCAACTCCAAGTCAATCAGCAATTTACAAGTCCATATTCAAAGAGGCAGGTAAATTAAAAAAAGAAATGATACAACAACTTAAAATGGAACAGTGGTCCTTACACTTTGACGGCAAACGAATAGATGATAAGGAATATCAGGTAGTTGTACTTCAGAATGAAAGAACTGACGTGAAACTTGATGCACTGCGTTTAAAAGATGGCAAAGCTGAAACTGTTGCTGAAAAAATTGCCAAACTTATTGATGAATACAATTTGTGGAATTCAATTAAGATGATCATTACTGATACAACAAACGTCAATACTGGGAAGAGAAATGGAGTTGTTGTGAAGTTGCAACGTATGTTTAAATTAAAGGGTGTCACAATACCACAATTTATCGGTTGTCAGCATCACGTACTAGACAGGATTCTCCGTCTGGTGATGGACGAAGAATCCTGTCTTGGGGGTGATACCAAATCTCCAAACATTGAATACCCATTTGTGTCTGAACTGTTGAATAAGTATGATGAACTGAAGGATAAGTTTGTGAATGGAACTGTAGAAATTCTTGATAAATCAGGGTGGAGAGACGATATGAAGTTTTTGTACCATTTAACAAGAGTGTTTAGGTTCTATGAAGAACAAAGAAACTTCCCTCTGATTCACTTTCAGAACATTCCTAATATGAGCAATGCCAGATGGAACTCAAGAGCCATTCTCGCCATTCTGGCGTTCATTTTTATGCCTGAAGCGAGAAAGAATTTGGAGAAGGTTTGCAGGTTCATTTCATATGAGTGGGCAGAACATTGGTTTAGTAGTCAAAAGTACAATGACAATGACTTCAAGAATTTATCTGATGTATTGAAGCCTTACAAAAAGGCATTGCAGTCATTCAAAAATCACTGGAAGAAAGAGCCATCCGTCATCGACATACCACGAAGTAATCAGATAGCTGAACGTGCAATCAAGGTGATGCAAGACCTGTATGCTTCCTGCAGAAAGAAAGACAAACTGCAACTTCGATTCATTCTAAGTAATAAGCGCTAGACTCTTTATGAGACGTGAGCATCATGTGACCCATGTACTAAACACAGTAGGCCTATAGACACAGACAGTTATGTATATTGTTGTACTAGACGCTTTGATACTGTTAATTTTGTAATACTTGTATAATTATATATCACATAATGTTTTTTGTTATATCACAGTACATGTTGCATAAATAAATAAAATAACAACAGGAGTATGACTCTTACAACATCTTCAGCCTTTAGTATTCATTTACTGTACAAAAGTGTACCTATTGAAAATTCGATTTTTTGGTTTTGGGGTGACCTTTTTTCAAAATATGTCAAAATGAAACATCTATTCGTTCTTTTTACATAAAAGTTCATTGAATTACGATACAGGCCTAGTAGGTTGCAAAAAAGTCATATCCCTAATATATATATATATATATATATATATATATATATATATATATATATATATATATATATATGTGGTTGCAGTTGTTGTTTTGATTTCTACAAATACTCTGGATAAAATATAAATATTTAAGAAAGTTTATGTGGTGTGGTGTCAGACATAAATTTTTCAATAACACTTTGCTAGATTATTTTGTTAAAGCAATGTCACTTGGCAAATTAAAGTAACTACTAAACAATTATCAATGATTATAATTGCTACAGCTTATCATTTACCATTAATATTACACAAAATTGGCCATCATAAAAGTTAAGTATAGATGCATATACTGAGCTGTTGATGGATATTTAATTATTGTTATGTTAAGTGTAACTTAACATAACAATAATTCAAATAATAACAGTATAAATTTATATTATGTATAGATTTATGCTATACATAAAAATTTATTTATGTAAATCAGGAACTACTTACAATTATTAGGTAACCATGAAGATATTGATAAAATGCTAATTTTTAAACAATAATTTTAAATGTATACTTTCACAACTGAAACATACCAATTAAAAAATTATACACTTGTTTGCATCTATCCTTAATGGTGTAAAAAATAGAAATAATTCAAAAAAATAAAAGTTTACCCGAAAAGTTTAAAAAATTTTTTAATGGTAATTTTATTTTTAGTTTTGTGCTAAAATGTAAATATAATTTTTCTACAGCATTTTTAAAAAAATTGCTCATTTTGCTTTTTATTATTAACTATTATTATTATTAAAACTATTTTGTAAATGTAAATATAAATAACTTTATTTACAAAATAAGCTAATCTAGATGTCTATAGATATTATTGAATAAATATTTTTGAAGAAATATGATAAAATTATCATAAAGTTATTAATTATTGTTAAAATCACAACTTTTTATGAAGAATTTCTGCTATGAATTGTGCTTTTCTTGAAATACTTAAAAAGCATCTTATGATATTTAAAAAAAAGGCTGTAGCATTGCTGGCTATATTTTTCTTGTTTGCAAAATATACAATACTACAACTAAAATAAAGCTATATATATATATATATATATATATATATATATATATATATATATATATATATATATATATATATATATATATATATATATATATATATATATGGGCAATTCCACGGCGGAAACTGAAAAAGTAGTCAAATTTTAAAGTCTTTTTTGTCAGTTTTTAATAAATAAATATTGATGTAGACACATAAAGTTTATTTAAAATATACCTTTAGTTCTAAAATAAATGTATTTAAGTCATTTTTATGGTTCCGAAAGTTACGGTTTTTCTCATTGATGCATGTTTAAAAAGTATCACTGTAAAATGTTATTTTACCCATGATTTTTTTTGTATATTCCGAAATATTTTAAAGTGATAATGGAGCTAAGATGTTAAATTTTTTGTTGGTCAGATTTTTTTCTTTAAAAAATAAATATATTTCAAAAAAATAATAAAATAACTTTTGCAATTTTCATGTAACGTAAGTTAATAAAAACATGATCAAGTTTTGTTTTTTCTAAAATTTAATTTGAAAACTTAAATTTTGTAATATTATATGTGAAAGAATATTAAATTTTATATTTATACATTAAGATTTTTGAATAACGATTCTTAGTTAAGGCACATTTTAATTTTGAATTTGTGTAACGTAAGTTTAAACTACATTTATTTACATAAGTTTTAGCGCTTTTTTCGTAAAGTTTTTCAACATAAAAAAAACGTTTTTCATCGCAAATCCCAAGGGGTTTGAAAAAAACAAAAAAATTTTAAAGTTACGGTTGTTTATGAAGGCGAAAACTATTTTACATCGCAATTCCCTAAAGGTTTTTCTTTTATTCTTTATACGTCAATAAGTTTTGATTAATTAAAAGTTATTCAAGCAAAACTTAGCAAAATTTGCTTTGCATTTTAAAATGGCTAAAAGTTCTAAACAGAGAGTTAAAACTTATCAAGCTGCTTATTGCCAGCGTGATTCCGAACGGAAAAAATATATGAATGCTGATCACCAAAAAGCTCATCGTCAACAAATAAAACAAGATCCGGAAAAAAAAATGAAAGAAAGAGAAAAAGTAAAGGAAAGAGTTCGAAAGTATCGAATCAAAAAGAAAGATTCTGCAAAAACAGTTAATTTTTCTACCATTATGAGTGTTCAAACAAAAGGGAAATTGCTCAAGAAAGTCCAAAAATCATTGCCCAAAGATCCCGCACAACGTTACGAAGTCCTAGCCACATTGCTGAATGGATCATTCAACAAAGAAACTACTCTTCCATTAAATAGGGTGAATAATCCAGGTTTAAATGAAGTAGAAATAAAAGTAAAAAGGTTCTACTGCGAAGATGACATTAGTCGACTGTCTCCAAATGTTAGGGACTTGGTATCAGTAATTGAAAATGGAAAGAAGATTAAGATCCAAGTTCATCACCTTCTTTTAACCATGAAAGAAGTGTACCAGCTTTTTAAACATGATCACTTAGATATCAAGATTGGATTAAACAGGTTTTGTGAACTACGACCAGTAAACGTTCGATCTATCGCAAATTTGCCTCATAATGTATGCGTTTGTACTTACCACAAAAATATGCGATTTGCTTTGGATTCCTTGGTGAAAGTTGATCGTTTACTGTTGTCTAACATTAAAATTATGAAAGATATGTCTCAAAATTTTGTTTGTAAGGACTCATTAAATGATTGTTTCTACAACAAATGTAACAAATGCAAAGATCTAAAATTTTCCAGCAATTCCTGGCCACCATTGAACTCCTTAACTTTGAAACAAGTTGGTACCAATGGCAGAAACTAAATGAAAAGCGTTACGCTGTAATCGAAAAAGTTAAAAAGTTTGGAAGTGGTAAAGAATTGATTGCTCACATTATGAGTATGAGAGAAAAATTTACAACTCATGCAAATATCAAGGGTAACCAATCTAAATGATTTAAACTAAGCATTACTAAATCCATGAATCCATCATTGAATGTTGCTACTATTCAGGTTGACTGACTCTCTGGATCACACAAAGACCTCCTTATTTGCTAATTTGGATAAGTTATTGGAGTTTATTTCATTTAATACCCTAGAAATTCACATTTTTAGCAATAATGCTACATCGCAATTTAAAAATAAAGTCATGATGAGCGCAATAATGCACTTTGAAAAGAAATTTAACAGAATAATATTTTGGCATTTTTTTGCAGCAATGCACGACAAAGGAGTTGTCGATGGCGTTGGCGCTACTGTAAAGCGTTTAGCAACCAACAGAGTAAAGTCTGGAAAAATTGAAATCCAATCAGCTAATGATTTTGTGAATGCTATTCAAGACATAAATTTCAAAGTTCTATATTTGTCAGAGGAAGAAAAGTCAGCGCGCAATTGTGCACTCAAACTATCTCAAATTATCCAGCAAGCCAAAAAAGTGAAAGATATCTCTTAATCCCACTACTTTTATGTCGGTAAGAGCCAGATCATAGCGGAAAAAACTTCACCGTGACGTATTTAGTATTTAAAACAAATAAAAGGATGTAACCATTTTTATTTTAAATATATTCTTATTCACTTTATATTTTTGTTTTCCTAAAACAAATGGTTTGTAAATGGAATTAAGGGGGCGTCCATAAAGTATGTCACCCAATATTTGTCAATTTTAACCCTCCTGTCACAAACGATCAGATATACTTGCACCCCTCTCTCATTAAAAGTATGTTGCATATTTCAGCACCCCCCCAAAAAAAATAACACAAAACAACCAACAGCAAACAAACCTTTTTTCATGTTCTTGAAACTAAATGATATTAAATATTTTGATTCTATCCACTTTGGTGTTTTCAAAATTGTTCGAGCAGAATGTACTCTCGCCAGCCGAATAAACAAGAGGGGACGTTTATTAATTTTTTAATTTTTTTCTGAATCCTCGCAGCTTATTAGGACCCCCCCCCCCCTTCCCCTGCCATTTAATAATTTTGAAGCAATATAAAATATTTTCTTATTTTTTTACTTTGAGAAAAAATGTCTCTCAATATTAGATGAAAATATGAACACCCTCCCGTTTATTCAGCAGGGGAGAGTAAATAGTTAGCAGCATTTTAAAAAATTAAGTCGGCACATAAAACTTATAAGCGTAAGTAAAATTTTCGAATAACTGTAACATTTTCTTATTTGAATAACTCAATAAAAATTAATAAAGTTGTCATACCAAATGTAATTTGGTATGACAATTTTATTAAATGTAAATGTAAAAAGTTGCTCTTGCGCTTCGGAAAATAAGTGTTAGCAATTTAAAAACTTCATTAATATCAACAAAAAAGTCTGTCAGTAGAGAGTCACCAGTTATTGAAAATTACTTTTGTTAATTACTTTAAATGAATGAGTTTTAATATAACTGCCTTTCTTTTGTTACATAACTCTAAAAAATCTATCACGAAATAATAGATATAAAAATTCCATGAAAATAATCGCAATGTAACGTAAGTGATATAACATAAGTTAAAAACCTAGTATCTAGAAAACAAGTATATCTTTCTTAGCCAGTCACCTCTGATAATTTTTTTTTTTAATTATTGTAATTAGTATTAAATTCTCAACATCTTGTAAAAATTTCTAACACGATCCGCATTAATGGTTCGCAAATATTCGACCTAAAAGTTGCAACACTTTTTTTACCTTGTTTTCTGCATAACGTAAGTTAAGTGGCATTTTCGGTAATAAATTTGCTCTCTTTTGGCCAGACTCAAAACTTTTTAGCTTGTTTTATTCTTTAGACTGACAGCTTTCATAAAAATCAGCTAAAAATTTAATTTACAGTTTAAATATGCAAATATTTGATAAAGTTGTTGCGCGTGTAACATAAGTTAAAAATGGAATTGCCCATATATATATATATATATATATATATATATATATATATATATATATATATATATATATATATATATATATATATATATATATATATATATATATATATATATAACATTAATTTATATAAGTTTATGTTATACAAAAAAAATTACTTATAAATATATGAATTTACGAATTCTTATGAGTGATTAAGTATTTAAAAGTAGTAGATAGCAAAGTAAAAGAGAAATATGTTTGTATGTGGTTTCAAAATATATCCAATATTTATTCTGTGTTAAGAGATTTTCTTTGTTTTTTATTTTAAAGGTCACAGAAAAAAAACTGAGAGCTTAAGTAGCAGCTTAGGTACTGGAAGATATCACATTAGCAAAAGTGATTCAAAAAAAAGACCAGCAAATCTAAGTATAACAACTGCTTTTGATACTGATGCTACTGATTCAGATCATTCAAAATCAAGATCTTGTAGGTACTTTTTTCTTGAATGAGTTTTTGTTTTTTGGAAAAGGTTTTACGAGTAAATATATTTTTTCAATTTATATAATTAACCCCTTTAACAAAAATAAAATAATTATAATTTTTTCTAATTGTAATTTTAATTCAAATTGTAAATTTAAATTAATAAATGTAATATAAAATTTAAAAAACATTGTATTAGCTTCTTTGGCACAGTCACCTCGCATACCATCTGCAACAATTCACACTTCTACAGTGCACTCAATTAAACATAGATATTCTGCTAAACAATTACTTGTATCAATTGCGTGTGATCATTGTCATCGAGTTATGTTTGTTGGGCTCAAATGCAGAGAATGTGGGTAAGAAAGTCATGTTTGTTAAACTTAAATGCAGTAACTGTGGGGGTAAGAATATTAAAGTGCATAAAAGTATGTAAGTAATATTATTAAGTAATATTAAAAATTTAATCTTGATAAGCGTAATGAAAAAAAAATCAGTTGTTACAATTTTAGCTAATTTTTTAAAATTTCATTTTACAAGTTTTTCTCAAACCTCCTACTTTAAAATAGGTGTTGACAAACAAAGCTGCTGTGTAGAGAAACAATTTATTCTTGATACTACCAGGGTATAATGGAGATTAAACCTGAAATTTTTTGTTTACTAAGTGAGCACTTTACTACAATGCCACAGCATTATATTGGTTTAGTGGTTAAGTATATGTGGGTATTAGGATGAGTAAAACTCCTTCATACAATAAATCTAAAATGAAAAAAGTAATAAAGTAATTATGATACATAAAAAAGAGTAAAGACATTGCATATAAAAACTACAAATTAATTTGGTGTTGCTGTTGTAGCTATTATTGTTGTAGTTGTTGTTTTGATTTCAACAAATATGGATATAATATAAATATTTAAGAAAGTTTAATGATATATATATATATATATATATATATATATATATATATATATATATATATATATATATATATATATATATATATATATATATATAATACTAATTTTAAATATATTCTACAAAGTGCTCAATGGTTGGTCAATGTTCATAAAAGAACAGAACAATAAAAAATTACTAGAAAAATTGCTTATCAAACTTTTGTCATTTTACGTTGTGTTTCATCAATTAAGCTTCATAAGAAATGAATGTTCAAGTTAATAAAACTTCAATTAAAAAAAAAAACTAAAAATTAAAATACAGGAAGCCATAAATGTCTTAGCTATATATATATATATATATATATATATATATATATATATATATATATATATATATATATATATATATATATATATATATATATATATATATATATATATATATATATATATATATATAAATATATAAATATATATATATATATATATACATATATATATATATATATATATATATATATATATATATATATATATATATATATATATATACATATATATATATATATATATATATATATACAGGGCTTGTGATGAAAAAAATCGTCAAGCGTGTTATATCGCGCTCGTAAAATTAGAATATGTTTTCATCAAGCGTGATTATGTGCGCTCGAGATAACCTCGGCGAGCGTGATCATGAAAATTGCTGAAGGTGATGCTCATAAAAAGCTTTTTTTTTTTATATCTTCTTTTATTTGTTACATAATTATTTCGTCAAAAAATGTTTGAATTAGTATCACACTCATGAAACTACTACAACGAAGTAGATTTTTATACTTCCAAACTTTTTGTATATTGTCAGATTGCAATTTTATTTTTAACTATTTATGTTATAAAAAC
>NC_088929.1:30897500-30927500 GCF_038396675.1 Hydra vulgaris
TACTAGATATTTGTACTTATAATCTAACTTTTACTGTTGCAGGTAATTTTTAAGATCTCAAAAGATAGAAAATAGCTATATAGGTATCTTATTTTATTACTGATTTATTTTTTCAACTTACACTTGAGTACATTGAAATAATAGTTAAATTCTCTTGAAATAATAATTAAATGTATTAAGTATAATTACCATATTATGCTTGAAAAAAAATAAGAATAAAGATTATTAAATTTCTCCTTAATAACTTGTTTTCAATAAGTATAAGCTAAGTGTAAGTATAGTGATGTAGTAATTTTAGTACAAAATGTTTATTTAGCAGGAACTTTAATCCTAGTGAAATAGTCATCTGTCGGTGGCTTCAGTATATATTTTGTTTTTGTTTTTGTTTTATTAAATTAAATACAGTTTTAATAGATTAAATACAGTTTTAATAAATTAAATACGGTTTTAATAAATTAAATACAGTTTTAATAAATTAAATACAGTTTTAATAAATTAAATATGATTTTCATTTTAGAAATATTCAGCATTTAAAAATTGATATTTTATGTTTTAAATAAAATTTGTTGAAGCTTTATAATATTTTTTTAATTTAAAACTAAAAAAAATGTATTTTGATTATAAGAGTAAAACAATCTATAAAAAAGATATATAATGATTTCAAATGGTTTGGACCAACCATTCCCATTATCTTTACCAAAAAAAAACTTTTTTTTGACTTTTTAAATGTACATGAATATATATATATATATATATATATATATATATATATATATATATATATATATATATATATATATATATATATATATATATATATATATATTTAAAGTATAAAGCTTAAACAACAGCCACATACTAAATTTTTTTTTAGCAATATTTTGACCTGCTATTGCACAAATTGTCATCAGATATAAAATATCATTACAAAAAGCTGTTGCAAATATTACAAAAAGGTCAAAGAAAATATTGAAAAGAAGCCATGATGATTACATAACAACATAAATATAAAATTTGCAATTATTATTATTGCCATAATTTTAAATGTTTTTAAATTCCTTTAACTAATTGTGGATATTTTTATGCTAATTTATGTTGATATGTAATCATTTATCATGGCTTCCTTTTAATGATTTCTTTGCTGTTTTTATGTAATATTTGTAACAGTTTTTTATCATTATATATTATGTCTGAGGACAATCTGTACAAAAACAGAAATATCACAAAGGAAAAATATATATATATATATATATACACACACACACACACATATATATACAGAGACTATTCTAAGAAAAAAATTTGGGTGGCCCATCATCCCGGAGATATTTAGTAGAAAATCTGCATTTTTTTTTGCGAGAAAATACAATATTCTTCGTAAAAAACATTTTAAAAAAAACGGTCCTCAAATTTTAATTTGGGCGGCACCCAAATACCGTTGATGCTATCGAAAACAGTTTAGAATAGCCCCTGATATATATATGTGTGTGTATATATATATATATATATATATATATATATATATATCAATGACTGCCTGAAATGACAAAAATTGCTATTTTGACCTACCGAAATGAATTCTTGCTGATCATGGTTGACCGGTTGAAAAAAAATCAAAGTTTCGAAAAACAAGACTTTACAAACAATCAGGATATAATTTTGAAAATGCATGTACTACAATTTCATAAAATTATTTAAATTTTGAAAAGCACTTTAAAAAGTTTTATTATTTATGATAAGCTACTTTAATTCATGACCTAAACTAGATCTATTAATTTTTTTTCTCTATTTATATAGATAACGTATATTTTACTGGTAGTGAAAATCCTTTTTTTATAAATGATAAACGCTTTAATTTTGTAACTATTTTAAGAAATATTTTTTTAACTTTAATGATTTTTTTTTATTATTATTAAAATTAGATATATTTACTCAATATAATAATATAATAGTATACAATAACTGCTGTATTTAATTAAGAATATTTTTTCTTTTAACTGTAGTTAGTTACTTAGTTTTAGTTTTTTCTTTAAAAACTTTTTTGTTTTGACCATTTTTGACCCCTTCATTTTGACCCCCCTCGTCACAACATCTTAACTCTTAAGTAACAAGTCCTGTACAATTCGTCACAAAACCACTAACCCCACTAGAGCATGATGTAATTTATGGATGACCCCTAATGTAATTATAATGTTATGTAACATAAGTAGTTGCTATAGCAGCATTTTATAAATTTATTTCTTTTTTTATTAAGTATCAAGAATTGAGTTTAAATTTTTTTAATATTTTATAAAAGTTGTTTTGATATTTAAAAAAAGTTCAGCATTAATTAAATTCAATTACTTGGATGTTACCAAAATTCTTTTTTAATTGAATAAAAATGTATGCGCATGAAAGTTATTTTGTTATTAGCATTTTTAATAGTTAATTTACTATAAACATCAGGATATATGAAGTTATTTGCATGCTTCCATTTAAAGAATTTATTGATTTTATTTAAAACAATTATTTTAAAAGGAATAAGAATTCCTTAAATTTCAAGCATCAAGTTATTGTATTTATAATGTTTAGTCTATTATTAAGATTTTATGTGTTAGCCGCTCAAATAGTCTGCTTGCCTTCTATTTCTTTTTTCCACGCTGTGTGTGTATGTATATATATATATATATGTATATATATATATATATATATATATGTATATATATATATATATATATATATATATATATATATATATATATATATATATATTTATATATATATATACACACACGCACACACGCACGCATATAGGCCTCAGTGGGAAGTGAGAGCTTTAGCTCTCACTCTCCAACGCTCCTCTAAAAAAATTTAGAGAAGCAATTTATGACTCTCGCAAAATAATTTTTTTTCATAAACATATACCACTTTTGTTTTCTTTCTATTAATAAAATTAAAAATTCTTGTTCAAACTACACTGTGAAATGATTTTAATTTCTATTTTGCTCAAACTCATATGTGTAATATGAAATTATTACGCACTAAGTTATTGTGTAATAGTTTTTATATTATGTAATGATATAAAAACTATTACACAATAACTTAGTGTCTAAAAAAATTATTCGCTTGTCTAAAAAAATTATTCATGGCAAGATAAACCATGCTTGTTATGT
The DNA here is from genome assembly GCF_038396675.1 of Hydra vulgaris. Lineage (NCBI taxonomy): Eukaryota > Metazoa > Cnidaria > Hydrozoa > Anthoathecata > Hydridae > Hydra > Hydra vulgaris. The sequence goes on from NC_088929.1 coordinate 30,900,653, forward strand.
ATATATTCTTGTAACATTAGCGTTACAAACATATGCTTGTAACGAGTAAAAAAGCTATTTTTTAAATGAACAAACAGATAGCTTGCACAAAAACCGAAAGCATTCGTAAAAAGCTGTTTAGAAAAGCAGCTCGCAGGGCTCGCTATATTTATTTAAGGAGAGCTTTTCTCCACTTATGCACTTATTTACTGCTGCTGAGGCCTATATATATATATATATATATATATATATATATATATATATATATATATATATATATATATATATATATATATATATATATATATATATATATATATATATATTTATGTATATAATAATATATATATATATATGTATATATGTATATAAATATATATATATATGTATATATGTATATAATAATATATATACATATGTAGAGTTCCACGCGATTATTAAAACAAATCTCGTTTTAAAAAATAAAAATAATGAATTTTTTTTTCCATTACTATAAGTATATAGTCTTAAATGTTAAAAAAAAATAATTAAAGAAAAAAAAAAAAAATTGAACAAGCTATTTATAGATTTTAAAGTAAACGGAAAAAGTATAATTTCATTTAAGAAAAAGTGTTTAACTTTCATTATTTTTTTAAAATCTTGTAGTGATCCAAAATTTTTCCAATTAGTTTTAAATTGGTTGGCTGCAAAGCTGGTTTAATATGTTAAAGCACTAACATTTAATTTTTAGTTATTTCATGCGATATAAGCAAAATAGTTTCTTACACAATCATGATGCGTAGCTGACCGCTGGGAAGGAAAAGTTGTCTTTTTTCATCAATTTAAATTTTTTTTTAAAATCCTTGTCGATTATTTACGTCAACTAATTAGCCATATTAAGGTTTTGCAATAATTAAAAAAAATTGGCATCAAATAGTTAAAAAAAAACCACTCAACTTCCTGTTGCGTAGCTGACTGTCAAAACTAAACATTTAAATGTCGCAAATTTTGTCAATTTTTTTAAATGCAACAAATAGTTTTGCCCAAACTATTTTGAACTTCAAAACATTTATAGTCAATTAGAAATTATTTAAAACTCCAAAAGACTTTATAGTCAATATAAAGATATGGAATCACTGCAGGAACCAGTTGCTTGCGCATCCAATGAAAATAAAAAAGGTGAGCATTGTGTTTTTATAGAGTTTTTAAGTAATTTTTACATTTATTTGAATGTTTACTTTTTTTATTACAGCTATAAAGATAAAAAATAGAAAAGCAATGAATCAAAAGAATTACATGAGTAGAAATCATGAAGAAAAGAAATTCAAAGCTAAAGAAAATGCTAGACTTCGAAGACAAAGATTGAAAAAAGATTTTCGAAAAATTGCAGCTGAAAGATTAAAAAGTTTAGAAAGAATGAGAAAATTTCGACTGCGGCAAAAAGACGCATCTTTATCTCTCGAATCAAATCACTCATCATTTGCAAATGTGCAAGTTAAAGGAAAGTATATAAAAAAATTGAATCGCTCTCTTCCCAAAAGTCTTGTTCAGAAAAAGGAACTGTTGTGTTGTTTACTCAATGAAACTCAACCATTAACTTACTCAATTCCTAAATCAACAAACAGTCTCCGAGAAAAAGACTTAGTGGTTATACAAAATTTTTATTGCGATGATGAAATAAGTCGAATATCCCCAAGAACAGCAGATTATACTTCTGTAGTGATAGGAGAAAAAAAGGTGCGTGTTCAAATTCGACACATGTTATATACGCTAAAAGAAGCTTTCGAAGAGTTTAAGCTAAACAATGCAGATATTAAATTAAGCCTGTCAAAATTTTGTCAGTTGAGACCAATTTACGTTCGATGTGTATCATCAATTCCTCATAACGTGTGCGTTTGCATGTTACATGAAAATATGCGTTATGCTCTTGAATCACTTTCGCGGGGTTCAGATATATTCACTACAATTAAAACGGGAAACTCTATAATTCTAAACTTTATTTGTGAAAAACCAACAAAACAATGCTTCAATGCCGTTTGCAAAGAATGTACTGTTTGTAATATGTTTGATAAATTATTACTTCAGTTCAAACAATTTGAGTTAGATGTTTCATGGAATCAGTGGCAGAAACCTCAAGCAAAATCGTATATCAAAATAGAAAAGGTTAAAAAAGAAGGAACAATTGCAGTTTTATTATCACATATTAAAGAAATGCGTGCAAAGTTTATTATTCATTGTAATGTCAAGAGCAGTCAATCGTCCGTATTTAAATTTAATATAGAATCAGCAATTCAAAAAGACTCAAATAAGGCTGTTATTCAAGTTGACTGGGCAGAAAATTATACTTGTATTTACCAAAACGAAACGCAAGCAGCTCATTTCGGTCAAAATCACATTTCTATATTTACATGTGCAGTTTGGCATCGTCAAATTAAATCTTTTGCGCTAGTTTGTGATTCAAGCGATCATACAAAATTATCTGTTGTTCCAAACATAAATAAAATTATCGAGCTTCTATCAGACGATATTACAGAAGTTCATATTTTCAGTGACAACGCAACATCACAATTTAAAAATAAATATATTTTGGCATCAATGAAAATTTTAGAAAAAAAGCATACAATTAAAATGCACTGGCATTTTTTTGCTGCAATGCATGGAAAAGGAGTTGTGGATGGAATTGGAGCCACTGTAAAACGTGTTGCCAGAAAAAATGTTTTAACTGAAAAATATATAATTTCTAGTGCTAGCGATTTGGCAGCCGCAACAAACAATTTAAAAATTACCGTTATATTACTGACTGATAAAGAAAAGCTAGAGATAAACAACTCTCTTGGTTTGAGCACCTTTTTTAAGAAAACAAAAAAAATTAAAGAATTGCATAAATGTCATTACTTTCAGGTTTTAGACGGTAACATTGTAGGTGAGCAGCTTTCGCCAAATATTGCATAATATCAAAGCGATAGAAGCGTCTAGACATTTAGCAGTGATCAAGTAATTTAAAAATCACCTTAAAAAGCTGTAAAAATTTCTTAATAAAAGCCATAAATAAATATTAGATTTGTTTTGCGTAGCTGATTGTTGTGTAGCTGACTGCATGATTTCTTAAAACGTTTTTTTTTTACCTGTTATTGTTATTCTATTGAAAGTCTTACTTATTTTTTTCAATACTTTTCAAGTTTTCTTGGGGTGACTTTTTTTGCGCAACTAAGCTCGGAAGGTTTATTCAGTTTATCCCTAATACATTTCGATCAACAATAACAGCTTACACGTTTAAAAAACTTCTAGTTGTTGCTTTTTAAATTATTTTAGTTGTTCAATTATTGTCCAAATACTTGATGCTTTTAAAGCTCTGAAGATCAAAGTTCCAAAGTAAATGCAAGTAAAATGAATGTATTTATATACATCTTTGAGTTAAAAACGTTTATATAATAAGGTTGTGAACAGATAAAAATATCAAGAGTACATTTAAAAGGAAATTGTATTACCTACCCCCTAGCCCCATTATTTAAAAAAGTGAGAGTACTGAAGCTTCTAAAGCCCCCTCCCCCTTTTCCACCCCGGGGTCCAGGTTTCTTTTAATGTAAAATTATCTTTATAAACTTTATAAATAAATTTAATTGTTTCTAAATACAAGCTATAAATATAGTTTTAGATTTGTTTTGGGTTTTAATTTGAATTATAATAAAAATTCGCATGTTGCGTGGCTGATTGTTGCGTAGTTGACCGCATAGTTTTTTGAAAACTTTTTATTTGACGTGTAATTAATATTATATTAAAAAATTTTTGTAAATATAACTTCAATGAAATAATTGTTTTTGAAGAAAAAAACGTTTTTATAAAAAAATAAATTATAGATTCGGAGAAAAAATAATTCAAACTTTAAATTAAAAAAACAAGCTTTTTTGCGCGTTGCGTAGCTGACCGCTGTCTTTTTTTATTTCTATTTTACTCAAATTGTCTTCTTATCCTTTTTTTTTTGTGAATAATAATAAAAAAGGATAATTTGAGTGTAAACGTAAAAAAAAATTAAAAATTATAATATAATGAGTCAGTTAAATTTTTAAAAACATGTTGCGCTCGTTGCGTAGCTGACCATAGAACTCTACATATATATATGTATATATGTATATAATAATATATATGTATATATATATATATATATATGTTTATATATATATATGTACATATATATATATATATATATATATATATATATATATATATATATATATATATATATATATATATATATATATATTATATATATTATATATATATATATATATGTATATATATATATATATATATATATATATATATATATATATATATATATATATATATATATATATATATTATATATATATATATTAGGGTGGCCATTAAAACAAATTTTTTTTAAATGTCTGCTCTCACCCTCTCAATGTGTTCTATATAATAAAATAATACTAGAATTAAAAAATTTTTGAAAAAAAATATTTTTTAAGGTAGCTTAAGACCCTAAAACATCAGATGGGTCTACAATTATCTAAAAATTTAGTTCTTTAAAAGTATACCATGTTGGGTCTCACAAAAAGCGAAATTATATAAATATTTTAAAATAGTCATCATTTTATAAAAAACATTAAGAAAAAAAAGTTTTAAAATTTTTTTGTAAAAATGCATATTTTTAATTTTTAGTTTGAAAATGTCATTTTCTAGGCATTGAAATCTAAAATAATAATTTTTTTATAAAAAGATGACTATTTTAAAATTTTCTATATAATTTCACTTCTTTTGAGACCCAACATGATATACTTTTAAAGAATTATTTTTTTGATAATTATACAGACCCATCTGATGTTTAATATGGAACACATATAGAACACAATGTTTTATATAGAACACATTTAGAGGGTGAAGGCAGACATTTAAAAAAAAAGTTATTTTAATGGCCACCCTTATATATATATATATATATATATATATATATATATATATATATATATATATATATATATATATATATATATATATATATATATATATATATATATATATATATATATATATATATATATATATATATATACATAATATATATACACATATATAATATACAAATATAATGCAAGCATGTATTTATATGCTATAGAAAAAGTTTGATATTTTATAGACGCATGTCAATATGATTTAAATGTTTTATTCAGGATATATATTAAAGATACTATCTTCTCATGTTTTAAACTAACTTCTTTAATATTATGTCTAATAGGTTTTGATAAAAAAAATTAGTTATTAATCTATGTTTAAAAAATAATGTAATTTTAGCATTCAAATTTAATTTTCAGATCATTCGCTCAGTAAATTGCCTTTGGAAAATTTTCATGATACCCTTAAAAGTACAATAAGTTCAACAAAAAGGTAAATTATGAAAATTTATGAAAATTTATTTCTTATTAATAGCAACTCTAAAAACTTCTGCACATTTATTTCGTTTATAAACAATTATTAATAGAAATAATTTGTATTAATTATTATATTATAATAAATAAATGTAATAGAAATTGAAACTTTTCCAATTAAGTTATGTCAACCATGCAAAAATCTTTTTAAAAATCTAAACTTTTAGAATTATGTTGGCTCTTTATTAGTGTTTTTCAATCTGAGAAATTTATCACTGTGTTTGATCTTTTTGATTAAACGTAATTGTTTTTTATCTGTTTATAGCAAATCTTATTATTGTTTATAATATAACAAAAAAAGTCAAATTGACTTAAGATCTTAAAAGGACATTAAATATGGAAAACTCTACAAATTGAATATCATAAGTCCATACATTTTATGCAATTATCACTCTCTTATCTTTTTAGTTAATTAGCTCTAATGATCAAAAAAATTTTATAACATTTACCTAGTGATAGAATCATTAACATGTAATGAACTTGAAAAATACTTCTAAGTAAAATAAATATATAAATACACTTCCAACAAAGCTAAAGGCAGTTTTTTTTTGAAGGCAGAAAAACTTATTATTTTGGCATTTCTGAAGGCAGAAATACTTTTTATGTTGGCATTTCTGAAGGCAGAAATACTCTTTGTGTTGGGAAAAAACTAAGCATGTAAATTGGTTAAATTAAAATTGGTTAAAGAGTAAGAAAGCAGTTTGTTAAAAAAGCAAATTCTAAAAAACTGAAATTTATTGCTGATCATTGCGTTTTCTACTTTTTTTATTCACAACAACTGTTTGGTATTTAAGTCTATTGTATTTATTCCACAAGCATTTATATACACAAAAACTCTAATGTCAGTTTGGATTACTAAAGATTGTCTTTGAATGTTATAGTAGCATTTTTAATAAAAAAAACATTAATTAAATAAAACATAAATTAATAAAGATAAAATGTAAACATAAGTTAATTAACATCTGTTATGGCAATGTTAACAATACATGTGCAATTATATAATTCACCAAGTTAATAAAACAATAATTTAATTGTAGAAAAGTAAAACACAATGACAGAAGAGAATTTCAAAATATTTTTTGAGCATGTAGGAACAATCGATGTAAAAGAATATAGCTCAACTGAACAGCAGGTAGCCTTAACAATGTACACCATAAGTCATGCTTTTGGATCATAGACACCATAACTCTCTCTCCCAGCTGTTGATGTAATCATCCTGATAGCTACCACAGAGTTGATAAAGCCTTACAACCATAACATCCAAGGAACCATTAAACTAAGTTTTAGAACTGTACCTCCATTAGGAGATAATGGAGGTTATGGATTTCCATATTAGGAGATAATAAACATAATAAATTTTAATAGGTCACTAGACAAAAACAAAAAATCTATGAATTGAGTTCAAAAATATCCAGCGTCAAAATATCCATCAGATGAGAATTTTCTTTATTAACATATAGAGCTTTTGTATAAACAAGAGGCCAAACTATGGTTTTATGCTTGAGAATGGTTTTGTAGCAAAGTTCATATAGCCCTTACCTGATAAAGCAAGTTTTACAATCAAGCATATCATGTGACTAGATATACCCGGTACTTATCAGTAACAGGCCCCTCCTTACCTGATTGTTGCCTGCAAGATGTGTTGCTTACATAAAATTCTTTAATTATAAATTAAATAGAGACAATAAAGAATTTATGCTTTATAAATTTCTTTTTATACCAGATTATCTTTTTCTGAATATATCTGGAATTCTGGATATTTTTTCAACTTTTAGTTTCACCGGATATTTTAAAATTTTCCATACATACAAGTTTAGGTATACATTTTTGTAATGTATATATATATATATATATATATATATATATATATATATATATATATATATATATATATATATATATATATATATATATAATATATATATATATATATATATATATATATATATATATATATTATATATATATATTATTTTGTAATGTATTTATATATATTTGTTTTTTGAGATTTTCTACTTATCACTCACAGAAAAATTATAAAAAAGTTTGAAAAAAAAGTTTTTTGAAACAACTCAGCTAAAAGTAAAATTAACAATTTTTCGGATTTTTAAAATATAACTTTGATGATCTATGTTATATGAAAAAACAGCTATCAATGTGTAAGGATTAAAAGCAAAATGAAGCAACACATTATCTGGATATATAGTTTTTTAGTGTTTACACTCAATCTATCTACTTTAAAGGAAAACTAGATATTTTAATTGTTTATAAGTGATTAATTATTAAAGTCAGTAATCAAATATCATAACAAACATAATAAGCAAAATATTATTTTGAAATTTATTTGAAAGTTATAAAATCACTTAATGTGTCACTTAATGTGTCATTGGTTGCAACAGAAATTGAGTTACTACCCAACTTAATTTTTTTTGTGCATAATAACCAGAAAAGGTCTTTTTTCCAAAAACTTTATCAAACCTTAAAGAGGTTTTTACAGTTTTGTAGGTGATGAGCTTCAAATTTTAGGATGTTTTAATTTTGTTTAATGCTTTTCTAATGTTTTAATTTAGCAAAAAATTAAGTTTATTTATCTCCATAGTGACTCCATTTTGTTGTTGTTTATTTGCTTTAAGTGAAATCAAATAAAAAACAAAAAATTCAAAAAAGTTGTACTGCTAAGCTTCTGTAAACCTTTTTTTATTTTAATAAAATAGCTAATTAATAATATTTTACCATCAAGAAGATGTTTTTTTTTTAGTGAAACGTCTACTGATACTTTAACTATGAATGGAGCCAGCACATCAAAATTCAGCCCAAATACTACACGATCAAAAGATGTAAGTTCTTTTGTTTCTATATTTAAATATTGTTTTTCTAATCTTAGTGTTAGTTCTAATATTGTTAAATCTGATTTTCTTTAAAAGTTTGAAAATAAACTGATAATTGATAAAATAAAATCTTCTCTATCTATTGTTGCCAAACTTAATAGTGCTGTTAGTAGTGCCCTTTCAAGCGTGTTTGACACAGAACCCTTAGCAGCTATTGCAACTGAGGTAATAACAAGAAAGATTTGCAGTACTTTTATTAAAAGAAAACGTGAACAAAAGTGTATGCAAATATCTTGCTTATGTAAACTTAAAATTATATAATATTAAACATATTAAAGCATGTATCAAGTTTTACAGTTCGACTTTCACTTGAAAACTGCATTGCGGCAACATCTGCTTAATTTTGATCTATAGCATTTATTTCCATTTAAAAAAATATTATATAGTTTTAAAAATTTTCATTTATCAATGTGCCAGTGTGGCCAAGTGTGGATAGCACGCAAAGCTTCTGAACAAAAAAGCTGTGATTCAAGTTCTACCACTGGTGACTTTTTTTTTTTTAATTTTAAATATACAAATACACTTCCAACAAAGCTAAAGGCAGTTTTTTTTTTTGAAGGCAGAAAAACTTATTATTTTGGCATTTCTGAAGGCAGAAATACTTATTATTTTAAAATACAAAATACTTTTAAAGTTTTATAGAGATTATATACAAACATATGTAACAATATTATACACTTTAACAAGCGAAAAGATTTTTAAAAAAGCTAAGAATTCTAAAAACATCAAAACACCGGGAGAAAATATTTGTTGCTTGTGTGTCATGATTGAGATACTTATGTTGTTAATGTGCTCAGGTAGTTGGTCCTAATAAGCTGTGGATGGTCTGAAAAAAGATTGTCTGAAACTTAATAATGAGAAAACTTAATAAGACAGTCCTTCTGCTCCAGAAGGTGCTGCTGTGGAGGCAGTAAAAAAATAAAAAAGCCTGTAGCTAGAAAAAAACTTCAAGTTTCTGTTGACAATTAAAAGTTTTTTTTGCTACATTTATTTTTTTTTATGATAAACATATGCTGCAGCCGTTTTTTAAAACACCTTAATATGCTTATTTTGTATTTCGAAAAAAAAAATGCAATTAAAAAAAAATTATATGGAGAAACTCTTTGTAAAAAGTTTTTTGAAACTAATATTTTTTATGAATTTTTTTAGAACTCTTTGAAAATATGTATTCAATAATGTTGTAGACATCTAAACTAGCTTATTTTGTAAAAAAGTCAAAATTGATTTTTTTTACCTTAAAGGCGTTTTGAAAAACAACTGCAGTATGGATGATACAATGAATATGTTGAAATGAGATAATTAGACGCAAAATTTAAAAGCTCTTAACAAAAGCTATTAAAACAAAAAAATTAAAAGTAATTGCAGTTCAGTGCACTTAAAAATTTTAAGTATAGTATATTGGTGTTTTCAAACATTAAATGAATCATTTTTTAATATAAACTAATTTTTTTTAAACTTTGTTGCGCTTAACCATCCCTATATAAACAATTATGTTATTTGCTTATACATATTGTTTATAAAATGTAAAAAATCCACCTATATAATGTTTTATTCAGGATCGTATATAATATAAATAAACTTTACTAATAATTACAAGTCTTTTTTGCTCAAGCTGTTTTGCTTTGATTTTTTGTATGTTATTATATTTGAAAAAATTGACAAGATTGAAAAAACATGAAACATATTGTCTCATCCAAGTGGAAAATTTGAAACTTCAATTTTAGATTTGCCCCTCTCTTGATAATTTCTGGTTGCTAAAATTATGTCATCTGCTTCTTAGACCATTAAAAATGATAGACATGGCTTTTTCATAAATCATTGAAGCCACAGTTTTTTTGCGTATGTGATGTCACTGAAAAAACAAAAACAAAAAACAAAAAAAGATTAGCATTTAATATTATTCTTTAGTTTTTAATCATAATCATAAGAATGAACCTTTTTTTTATGACTATGTTTTAGTGGTCTAAGAGCTTCTTAGTTCCATTTGTATAGTGTTATGTACAAATGTCTGTAAGTGTAAATGTCTTTAGCATATCGTCAGCTGAGAACCAAGAGGCTGTATGTCTACATTTTGTGTTTTTTCTGTTTATTATAAATAGATATTCAACAAGCAATGAAGTATGTATCCAATAAATCTAGTCTCAAGAATGACACGATTTTTAAAAGTATTTGAAAAATTAGTTGTAAATTCTGGCAGAAAGCCTTTACAAATAAAATTTTAAAACTTGATTTTCTCGGAAATAAAAAAATAGATATATGACCTTTTGGTTCTCGGCTAATAATATGTTTAGTTTGCAGGCATTATATGGAATAATTGTATATAATATATCTATAAAATGAGAAAACTTTAAAATTTTATTTTAAATTTTAGAAATCTTTTTTGCTATATTATTTTTCATTGTTGCTATAAATATATAAGCAAGATTAAAAATTTATTATGCTAAGGGGAGGTCTTGGAAGAACCCCCCAAAAGAGCACTAATGACAGCGCACTTAACCAACAAGCTATCAATGAAATGCATTTAGCAGAAAAACAAACCTAATTATAAGTCTCTTATAAGCTCTACATATGCGGAAAAGGTGGGCTTGTTAAGTTTTATGCTTTTGAAGTTTTTTTTCAGAATAAATTATTTTACTAAAAAATATTGAAGTAAATAAGGAATAGGTATAAAAATAATTGGTGTGGAATAGGTATGTATAGAATTTTATATTGGTATAGACCTGTATTTTACGGATTCAAAAAGCTAGGATATATACAGAAAAAGTAGGATATATACAAGAAAAGTTTGGTTTGTAATAGACTTACAAAGACCCGTACTTTTACAGGTTCGATCTCAGCTAGTAGATAAGTTAATAGATTTTCCCATAAATGTTAATGTTATAAAGAAACAGCATCTTACTTTCTATAGTTCAAAAGTTCCACTGAAAACTTAGTTTCCAATACATGCCAGATTCTTTGTCATTGTTGATAGATTAGAGTCTGTGTTGTTTCCTGTAAAACATTAGGAAATCATATCTTAAAAATTATTGTATCATTCCTGATATAATAATTTCGATTAATTCGTTATACAGAAGTTACTATAAAGTGTCAAAAATAAAAATTTTCTACTGTATTCTATTTATCTTATACTTAAGTTCTATTACCACATGGTTAAACTACCACATGGTTAAGGGTTTTAAATTAGTATCAAGTTTAATTTTTTAACCTAAAAAACATATTTTTTTTTAAGAAAAATTTTTTTGCTAACATATACACAATAGGAAAATTGTATTAAAAAAAGATACTCTAGTACCAAGTTTTAAGTTAAACTGCTCTGTAAGCCCATGGCAGCATAAAACTCACAGAATTATATAGAGTCTTAACCTGCACCAAAAAAAATTACATTAGTAAAGTCACAAGTGTAACAAATCAAAAAAATGTTTCCACGCACTGAGTTTTCATAACTGATTTTTAAAATTGGCTTATAAAATAACAAAAGCAACCTTGTAGCTGTAGTTTTTTTAATTTCCTTTTGTCTGCTTCAGTGGTTGATTACCAAATTTGAATCCATGCCATCATCATACGTTCTGACATTTCTTTAATTTTGAAATAGTTATGATTGAACAGTAAACTTTCCAAAACATGTATTTTAAATGTGGCAATTCTTTTTAAAATGTAAAAAACTTAAACATTTACAAGTTAAAAGTAAAAAACTTAAATGTTGTTGCTGCAAAACAAGATTTTAAGTCCATTTTTGCTGTTCTATGAAAAAGGCATTTAAAGTTTTAAATTTATCACTGCTTTTGATCTTTTTGATTAAATGTAATTGTTTTTTTGTCTGTTTATTCCAAATTCTATTATTTTTATAGTATAACAAAAAAAGACAAACTGACTTAAGATCTTAAGAGGATATTAAATATGGATATAAAAGAGGATATAAAAAACTCTACAAATTAAATATCAAATTAAAGTCCATAAATATTATGCAATTGTTTAACTATTACTCTCTTATCTTATTAGTTAATAAGCCCATTGCATAGGTGTGTAGATTGTTTGATTTCGATATTGTTTTTCACTTATTGGGCTGCATCCTTTTCACTCTGACTATGCCCTGGTACAAAAAATGTAAGCTTGATCAAATCTAGTTTGAATAGATTAATTGTGTCAGATAACATTATGTTTATCATTCTATTTAGATTTTAGCCCCCACATCTATCACAGAAGAGTAAAAATTGTATTGCTCTTTCTTTGCTTTCAGATTCAATAAATTTAGGTACTCCTGTACTAAATTCATAACTCGCTTTTTCTCAGTCATTCTCGTTCTACAAATATGAATGTGTCTTTTCAGTATCAAGTTTTGTAAAAGTGAGTTTATGGTTTTGCAGACGCCTGAAATAATAAAAAGCTCCAGTTGTACCATATGGTGATAAAAGAACTTGCTTCAAGTCAAAAGTTGCAGTTACAATCAATAATGTTTTGTTGCTTTGTTCTTTTTTTCTTCTTTATAAGCTCAAGTAAATTTTTTGTCACTAACATGTTTGTCATACTTTTGATGATCTTCATTGTTCTTTTCTATTTTGTATGTGAAATTTTTACAAGTTCCACACTGATCTTTCTTGAGTTTTTACGATTTCAAATGAAATCTACGCTTAAAAACTCTCTGATAGAACTCGTATCTTTTGATAACAAGATTTTTCTCATTGCAATAGCTAGTTAAGAAAAAACTTTTTTTGTGCGCCCTACATAGTGGGATTCAACAACTCAAAACAGCTGAATATGATCAATGATATTTCGTTTCCGTTCAATTGATATTTTTCTTTAGTTTTTTGTGGCAACCTCTTAAATCTTTCTTTACACTTCCTGTAGCAGTTCTTTTTGCCTTTGCTGTTTTTACTGTCTGCTGTGATACCTTTAGTATCAAAAAACATGAGTGCACAGATACGCATTTCAAGAACATCATTATCCTGGCATAGAAAGCTGTATGTAAATGTTCAGTTTCTGTTTTTTTCCTTTTCCACATGTTCCCTTTTCCATCTTCATTTTTGTTCTTTCTCTTTTACTCTTGCCACAATGTATTGGCGCCTCTCATCAATACATTTGATTGACCAATATGAGTTAAACAGTTTTTTACAATATTACTCTGTAAGATTTTCTACACACTGAAACAAGCTTTTCTTGCCACATCCTTTTTGCATTTTTTTACCCTCAACCTTTCCTTTATTTGGACCACTTTTTTGTACATGAGGAAATCTCTGACCTGTGCTTACCTTAAATTTTCAAATATTTCTAATCCATCGTGATAGGTCCTTCTTCTTTTGGGGTTGTATCACATAGAGTTGGAATAAGTTCTTCAGTGGCAGTTTTTAAGAGTTCATCAGGTTTAAATTTTCCACAATCACTGTGGTTTCAAAGTGTTGCTGCTACCAATACTAGTTTTATCAACATCAAATTTTGGATATTTATTAAAGTTTTTCATTATTTTTTTATAAAGAATCTTCCAAAATCTTTAGGTATCATCTCCTTGGACAGTATCACTCCCTAAAAATAATGTAATCATTTAAAATAACTCTTAATAGCACTTACATGCATTTTATTTATATATATATATATATATATATATATATATATATATATATATATATATATATATATATATATATATATGAAGACCACAGGGGAAAAAGGGCACATTTTCCAATTATTTGAGTTATGTCCCCTACTATATAAATATAAGCCTGAAGGTTTGCAAAATAGTAAAATCTAACCCAAAAAAGGCCTATGTAATGCTACAGAAACACCCAAAAAAAAAGAAAGTACGTACAAACATAGCAACTTTCAAAAACAATATTTCATTTATCTCAAAAGTGAAAATATGTGACATGGGCCTTTTTTTCTTCATAGTCTTCATATATATATATATATATATATATATATATATATATATATATATATATATATATATATATATATATATATATATATGTATATGTATATATATATATATATATATATATATATATATATATATATATATATATTTATATATATATATTTATATATATATATGTATATGTATATATATATATATATGTATAGATATATAGATATATATATATATATATATCAGGCCTTGTTACGAGATTTCACTGCGTAACAAAAACGCGTAACGCATTTCTAAGTAACTCTACTCAGCAAATATATTTTGTATTGTTAGAAGTTATATTGCGTCACTAGCGTCTTTTCAAGTATCGCATTGTAATTAAAGTTACTTTATTAACGCTTTAAAAATAATACAGTTTTTTTTCCGACTATAACAAAAGTTACAAATAAAATCTAAGTTCCTATTTGAAAAATCATTTTTATTATTTTAACATGAATTAAATTTTATTTTGAAAAAAATACTTTTTTCATAAAACGTAAAATAATATTTGTTTATTTCTTATAATTTTGCAGTTGGTTTTTGGTTATTTTATTAACTGTTAATAAATTTTTTCTTATTTATTTTGTGAACTCTTTTTAATAATGTTTTTAAACAATAAAGAGTTCTTTTTTATTATTTATCAGTTACCGACAACATATTTGTTATCATAATTTATTTTGATAAATTAAACGAATGTCATTAAAACTTTACGTTATTGAATTAACAATAAACAAAATATCTTATTAATAAAATATTTAAATCAAAGTAAATCATGCATTTTTTAAACTATTATGACAAAAAATAATTTTTATATTTAAAAGGAATTTATATATTTAATTCCTTAAGATAAAACTTAACACTTTATTTTTTTTAACTAATTTTTAACAGCAAAAAAATTATTAAGTAAACTGTTTCTTTAACAAAAAATCTATTAGTTTACAATTGCGGTTAAATGCTTACGACTTTTTTTCTTCCGAATAAACGTCACGTTAACAAAATCAAAAGATAATTTAAATATTCTTAAAGATAAAAGTTTTTGCATAGCGCAAAACTGCTGAACGCGTAGGCAAATCGCCTTTTCGCAGGCAAAATGCGAGCTTCGTAACGCTTCTTAACAAGGCCTGATATATATATATATTATTATTATTATTGTTATTATTATTATAAAATATATATATATATATATATATATATATATATATATATATATATATATATATATATATATATATATATATATATATATTAGGGTGGCTCTTAAAACAAAATTTTTGAAAAAAACCTGTTCCTACCCCTTTACTTTGTTCTATATAATACTAAAACACTAGGTTTAAAATTTTTTTGAACAAAAAATTATTTTAGGGGTAGCTCAAGACCCTTAAAAATTTGACTGGTCCCTAAAATTTTTAAAATAAAAGTTCTTCTAAAGTATGTCAACCTGGTACTCAAAAGAAGTGAAATTATATAAAAACTTCAAAAACAGTAATTTAAAACTTGAAAATAATAACTTTTTTTATTTTCAGCCTAAAAACAATAGTTTTTATGCATTTATTTAAGAAAAAAATAATATTTTTGTAAATTGATTATTATTTTTAAAGTTTTTATATAATTTCGCTTCTTTTGAGTACCAGGTTGGCATACTTTAGAAGAACTTTTATTTCAAAAATTTTAGGAACCAGTCAAATTTTTAAGGGTCTTGAGCTACCCCTAAAATAATTTTTTGTTCAAAAAAATTTTAAACCTAGTGTTTTGGTATTATATAGAACAAAGTAAAGGGGTAGGAACAGGTTCTTTTCAAAAATGTTGTTTTAAGAGCCACCCTAATATATATATATATATATATATATATATATATATATATATATATATATATATATATATATATATATATATATATATATATATATATATATATGTATGTATGTATGTATGTATGTATGTATGTATGTATGTATGTATGTATATATGCCATCTTTGTCATTGTCTAAGCCTTGTTTCAAAATTTTTATTGGTATGGTTTTATTTACTACTGCTGTAAATATTTACTATAAATTAATAAATGATATATACTGTATTACATTTTTTATATATAACTAACCTGCTTTGTGGCTTTTATGAATTAGCGTATTTAAAACTCCCAAAATATCATCTGCGTCAACTTGATCAATACAATTACTTGTTGCAACAGTCACAGATGCCATATTAATATCTTGTAACTAACAACATCAGGTGTGTAAAGTTAAAAATAAAGTTTGTACCATATTTCACTTGAAACTTCATGCCTGCAAATAAGTTATTCCAAATTATATCTTTTAGAGTTGAAACTTATAGAGTTTTAGAACTAGCTCATTGTGGTAAATAATTATTACTTGTGGTTTTAGCTTTTTTTTGTCCACTTTGAGCGCTTGCTAAAAGCAAGACCATGACATTTTTTAAATTAAAAAAAATTGTGATCTCTAATATTTAAAAATTTTTGATAGTAAAAAAATAATTTAAAATTAAACATTTTCTTAGTTCAAATATTCCATTAAAAAGATTAAGATTTTAAAATTAAAAATATTCAGATTCAAATTAAAAACAAGGAAGATTAGGTTTTTCTTTTTTATATATTGTTGCTTGAGTTATTGACTACTGGAACATACGTAGGAAATGCAGTGATTTGTTTGTACAATAGCAGTTATTATCTTCTTGTTTAATTCTTCACATCTTTTTTAACTTAATGATGACCATTTTTACAGGAAGTCTTTGCAGCTTTACTGATAGCTTTACCTTTTGTTTTAAATATAAGTTTATCTTATAACTTCCGCTTATTACAGGTGGCTTAAAATTTAGGTTCAGACTGAGTCCAGTGTCCACATTGTGTTTGATTATTTGATTCAACAAACTATTATTCTCAAAAGATCGACTTTTTTGTCTTTATCAACTCAACATAAACACATCCATCTCCTGTTTTAAAGGTCAAAAAATTAAAAAAAAATGCAATTTTAATTTGTTCAACGGTTTCTATCTTATGTGAACCTGCTGAATGGTTAAAAAAAATATGAATTAAAAATAACTTCATCAAAAAATCTCTGAAAAAAATTAGTATCTATCAGTTTCAACTTATTTCAACATCTCATTAGTTGCAATTTAATTCAGTTGCAGCTTATTTCAACATCTCATCTGTTGCAACTTTAGTCAGTTTCAACTTCTTTCAACATCTCATCAGTTGATACTTTAATCAGTTTCAACTTATTTCAATATCTCATCAGTTACAACTTTAATCTGTTTCAACTTATTTCAACATCTCATCAGTTGCGACTTATTTCAGCATCTCATACAGAGAGTGAAGAACATTAAATTTTTTTTTGCATTATGTGCAAAAGTTTGAAAAAGTTATTAAATTGAAAAAAATAAAGTATAAAAGTATATAATAGTATTTTATATAAAAAAATATATATGATAAAAGTATATATGTGATAAAAATAAAAAAAAGTAAATATATATGATAAAAATAAATAAAAAATTGTATAATATATAAATTATATTAAAATTGATTTAGATGAACTTAATTTTGATGATTTTGCTTCAGATACGATGTGATGATGATTGTTCCTGTGCTGTAGATGATTTGCATAGCCAAATTTCTGATGTTGTGAAACATGTGAAATTGCGTGTAAGTAAATATGTTATTTCTTTAAAGAGATTTCTAACTAGTAGAAACATATTTATTTGAAAGAACACTACCATGTAATAAAATTCTTCATACTAGCTACAATTAAAATTATAATTAAATTTGTTCAGCAATTAAAATGTGATCAAAATTAACAAAAATTTAAATAGTTAGAACTAATACGTAATAAATAAAATATTTAATAAATGATAAGAGTTTATTAAGTAAAATTTTTAACTAAAGGTATTTACAACAGACAATTTTATGTAAATCTTTTTGCAGTTCAAGACTGATTATTTTTATTGTGATACTATCACAATAGGAAGATTACCATTCAAGGTTTACCAGCTTCTTTTAACCTTAGCTTCAATTAAATTGGTAGCTTTATATCAGAGTGGTAAAATGTTTGTCTCTTGAAAAAAAAAAACTTCTGGCTGTCTGAAGATTTTCTTTTATGTTTGTTAAAACATTTTTACTATACCTTGTATGTACATTGAAGCAAATGATCTATTTCTATTTTTATTTGTTACACTTTTCTTTTTTATATTCTAAAAAAAAAACCTAAATATTATTTCTACCTTAGTATAAGATATGTGGTATACCATTATGATAAAAAACTATATGACAAATGATTATTTGTAATATAATTTTCTACCTTAAGGTTGAAAGTTATACCTTACTAAAGGTATATCCCATATCCTACCCTGAGGTAGAATTTTTTGCCTTTTTTTTTTTTAAAGAGTGTCAAATTTTAGTTTAAAGTTTTTAAATCCACGTTTTTTAAGGACATTCAAAAAAATTTGTAAGAGGTTTAAAAATATTTAAAGTGAAAAAAAAAGATTTAGATTTTTATTAATGTATGATAATTTATATTAATGTATGATAATTTGTTTTCTAAGAGTTTTATGAGAGGTTTAATGTTACTATAAATTTTATACTATTTTTAAATGTATGCTTATTGTTATTTGGAGGCTGATATTTTTTAAAAATTATTATATTATCTTTTCAAATTTTATCAAGTTATAGGCATTCTTTTTTCAGGCATTATCATTAAACCATTACTCTGGTAAAGACTTAAATCATTTTAAAACCTTTTAAACTTTCTCATGAGAGAGATTTTAGATTTATGAGTTCACAAAATTCCACTCTGCTGTAACTGCTTGTTGTTACATCAAACCATTGGTTGTTTTTTCTTCCCCATCTCCTTATTAAAAAAAGCTTTTCTAATTTGTTCTTTTTATTAATTTTTTTGTTTTTTTTAAGAACTCTTTTTGTAAATATATTAACCCAATTTACATTGAATTTAAAACATCCAAATGCCCATCCAGACATTAACTTATTTTACAAATATGTCACCTTTACATCTCTCTGTTAAAAAAAGCCTTATTCCAAAAATTCATTAAATCATTTTAAGTGAAAAAATCTTCAAAAGTTTATTTTTATGCATAAAAACAAATAAAATACTAAGAGTAAAATATTATTTAAAAAAATATTTATATGTGTTAATAAAGCCATGCTCAAAAAACTAACACTTCGTTAAACTTGACAGAGATACATAAATAGTGTATGTTTTTGTGCCTTAAATCAAAGTATTTATTTTATTTACTGGCAAAAGAATAATAATATAAATAAGAATAAGAATATATAATAAAAATTATTAATTATTTTTAATTAGTCATTTAAGCACATAAAAATTGCAGGATTTTTAAAGTATATTTAGTTTATTCTCAAAATAAATTTATTATTAGCAACTAGGTCAAAATTCAGACAAGTCATAAGTTACACCAGCCCAAAATTTTCTCCAAATTAAGGCAATTTATCAAAGTATAAAGTTATACAATAACTCTATACTTTGATAAATGTATTTTTTGTTAATAGAAACAATGTCTAACTAGGATAAAAAAGTTCAGTGGTTCAACTGATAAGCCAACTTTTGGACTCGGTTCGAACATAAATTATCATCTTTTTTTATTAATTTTAATTCGCCCCCAACAAGACTATTATTTAATAGGCAACCACTCTTATGTTGGGAATTAATAGAAAACAAAAAATAAATTTAAAGAACATGGAAATGGTTGCCAGAAGACTTGAAAAGTTGTAGGTTGTATGAGTCAGAAAAACATGAAGATAGAAGAGAGTTCCAAAGGGCTGAAGTGCGAGGAAAAAAATTAGACAAACAAAAGTTTTTAGAGCTTGCAGGTACAGATACAGTAAAAGGATGTCACTTTGCTGAATGACAAGTCAAGCAAGAATGCTGATGATAGTTATTTTTTAGGCTAAAGTTATTTCTTTTTGAAAAATTCTGCTATTGGTGACAGTGCAAATATAAAACTTGCAACAGTTGGCAATGCTCTTCCTATTAAACTGTACAGAGACAAGATGATATCTTTAGACTTGTTTAAATATTAAAAAAAGGCTTACACTTTCATTAAGTGGCTTAGCGCCTGCGTAAATGGTTCGCTAAGCCAACAGATTGTGCGATATCAAAAAAGTAAAAACAGAAATTTCCTTAATATAAATTTCCTTTATATAAACAGAAAGAATTTTGAATAAAAAAGTTGTTTAAATAAAAAAAGAAGTAGGTTTTTTTTATATGCATGTCTTTATATGAGCATGCATGGACATTTTTTTGTTTAGCTGACTTGGCCACTGCTTTTAAATAGTTTGATAATTTTTGTGCATTTCAAAAATGGCGCTTAAAATCTAAAGTAAACTAAATAATAGTGAAAACAAAAACCATAAAGAGAAAAAAGAAAATAAATCTTAACCTAAGAGAAATTTAAAAAAAAAGTAAAAAAGTAAGCTATAAACCAAATTTTTATCTTTTAAATTTAAAAGCGTTTTGTTTAATAGACTTTCATAAAAGTTTCTAAGTTCATTATTTCAAACTGATTTACAAACGAAATTTTTATTAATTTTGTTGCAGTAAGTTATAGCAGGAATAAATAGGCTGGTGTGGGGTTTATAGCACACCATTTTATGTAAAAATTCAATGCCGCTTGATATAAACGCCTTACTAAATTTTAAGATTTATCTTTTCTTTTTTCTTTTTTTTACTGTTTTTGTTTTCTTATTTTTAGGTTGCCAAAAAATTTAAACGAAAATAAAACATCTGCAACATGCAATCTATTTGAGAATTATATAAAGAAAATAATCTATTTGAGAAAAATATAAAGAAAGAACAAATTTTAAATTATGTTTACAAAAATTAAAAAATTATCTAGCTATTTAAAAGCTGTGGCCAAGTCAGCAAAACAAAAATTGTACATGCATTGTATATATAAAATGGGTGGTAACTAAAAATCCGGACTAACTTTAACTGACTTTTAAATGTCATAAGCTAAACTTTTTTTTTTATTCCTATATCCATTTTAAAGCTTATTTAATTCTCTATAAGTTAACTTGTTTTTAGATAATTAATAAAAATTAAGATAATAATGATGTTCAAGCAAGAAGATTTAAGTAAAATTAAGTGACCGAGTTTCGATGAAGTAAGCCGGTTGAAAATTTGGATGTAGTCATTCACATATTGTTAAAACTCTTGCCAAGTACACTGACATAAAAACTTATACAAAATAGGGTAAACCTAATTGTTAAGAGAACCAGATTGAGCGAATCAAGACCGAAATTGATCGTCTTTATTGCAATTTTCAAGGAAAATCTGTCATCCTTGAAGACGAGTCTTACTTCACGCTGTCACACTCAATGATAAACGGAAACAGCACCTACTACTCTAGCGACAGAGACAATACTCCACCAAGCATTAAATTTTGCAAAAAGTTTGAACCCAAGCTGTTTGTCTGGCTGGCTGCTTCTGACAAAGATATTTCCGAGCCATTTTTCGTCCCCAGCCGCCTTGCAGTCAATAAAGCCATCTAAAAAATGTTTACAATTGTATTAAGAGAAGATTAGTGTCGTTTATCAACACTCATCATGCTGATGGTAATTATGTGTTTTGGCTGGACCTGGCCTTATCGTATTATGCCGTGACCAACTGCTATAAGACTCACAAAATCAATTTTGTAAAAAAAATGACAATCCACCAGCTGTACCAGAGTGTTGCCCAATCGAAGACTTTTGCGCTATTCTGAAAGGCAAAGTGTATAAGGGTAACTGGCAAGCAAAAAAGTTGACCTTGACCTTGTATTTTCACTTTTTTGGTCAACTTGTCTTCGAGTTGGTCGAATCCGAAGAAACAGACTGGTTGCAGACAAACTTAATTAAAATAAATAAACTAAAAACTCTATTTAATGATATTTTTATTTAATCTCTATCTTGAAAACTATGGGACCCTTGAAAGTATGTCCAGATTTTTAGTAGCCACCCGTTATATATATATATATTTATGTATAAGATATTTGGACCTGCTCTTGCAGCCAACCTCCAACCATTATCACATCGTCATAATCTGCTTCTTTTTCTCTTTTCTAAAAATACTATAATGGGCACTGCTCTAAAGAGCTAGTGTCTCACAAGAGACACTAGCTCTTTCGTCTACTAAAATTCATTCTGGTGTTAATCGTCAATTAATTAATTCTCATTCTTTTACTGTGACTGTTCCTAAGTGCTATAAAAATTCTTATTCGTCTTGTTTTTTTCCTAGAACATCAGTTCTTTGGAATTTGCTTTCTTCATCTTTTTTTCCTGATTCATATAATTTGCAATATTTTAAGTCATCTGTTAATTGTTATCTTGCTCTATAAATTTAATCTTTTCTCTTCCAGTAACTTTCAACTCTAATAGTGGTTGCTTGCAGCCTTGTTAGAAGTGAAGATATTAAATATATATATAAAAGTATATATATAGAACCCTTAGATGTTGTCCGAAAGTTTTTTCCATATTTTGTTGACAAAAAGTAAAAATTAAAATGCAAGACCGGAATTTTTTTTTTTTAATAATGATAGACTGCCTGCCCCAACCAAACCCTCAGTCGATGTAGCAGCACTCCCTTGCGGGTCAGGCTATTTGTCAGTCGATGTAGCAGCACTCCCTTGCGAGTCAGGCTATTTGTCAGTCGATGTAGCAGCACTCCCTTGCGAGTCAGGCTATTTGTCAGTCGATGTAGCAGCACTCCCTTGCGAGTCAGGCTATAAGATAGTCGATGTAGCAACACTCCGCGCATGATTTACAGTAAAAAAAAATAAAAATAAAAACATTTTATTAAAAAAAATAAAAATAAAAACATTTTATTAAAAAAAATAAAAATAAAAACATTGTTTATATTGTTAAAAACATTCAGAATGTTTTAAAAACATTCAGAATGTTTTAAAAACATTCAGAATGTTTTAAAAACATTCAGAATGTTTTTAAAAACATTCTGGTCAATTAAATTTGCGTTTTTGTGGTTTTTTTATATAACAATTAATTTGTAATTAAATTAATGGTTTTGACTTTCGTCCAACACGAAAATGTTGGACAAAAGTCAAAAGTAATTAAAAGTGACGTATGTGTTGGCGTAAGAATCACTTTTTTCCTTCCGCTCTTCCCAAAGCCAACAAACTATAGATCTATATATATATATAAATATATATATATATATATCAATTATAATTTAATGTCAAATATTTACATATTTCTACATATATCTACATATATCTGCCTATATATTCTGCATATATGTACCTATTTAACTTGTTCAAGTCATAATATATATATATATATATATATATATATATATATATATATATATATATATATATATATATATATATATATATATATATATATATATATATATATATCAATTATAATTTAATGTCAAATTAATGATATCTACCTATTTAACTTGTTCAAGTCATAATTAATTTTTTTTTGTTAAAAGGACCGCGGGAGCTTGATTTCAGAATGGGTAATACCTTATCAAGATATTGAAGTTGGCACACTAATTGGCACTGGAAGAGTAGGAAAAGTGTACAAGTAGGTATTGATTAAAACTTGATTTTTATAAGTAATTTTTTTATTTAAATTATGTTTTAATATTTTAAAGGTTATTTATTGTTACAAATCTATTGTTTATAAAATATTTATTTATAGAAAATATAATTAAAAATTATTAATTAAGAACTTATAAAACAAAAATTATAATTAAAAATTACCTAATTAATAATTAAGAATTTACCTAATTTAATTCCATGGCTCCTATATTGTTATTGTTGCACTATATGATTCTTGGATTTTGAATTTGGAAAAATTTTTTTTAACTCTACAATGTTTGAAGCATTGTCCACATAAGTTTCAGCTTCATGATTTCATGATGTCAGAAAATATTTTGAGTTAAAGTAGAAGTTTTACACTATGAAATTTAGTTTATATGTAAATATGTAAAATTAGTTATTAGATAAAAAGGATTTTTTTTTCTCTCCTTTTTTAAGAGGGTATATATAATATTGTTGTAGTGGTAGAATCCTTGCTTCATAAGCAAGTAGTTCAAAATTTTGATCCCCTCATATCTTTGAAAATGCAGAAATAAACTTTTTCCCTCCTCAAGTGACCAGTGACCTTTTTTGTCATTGTTTGATTTTTGAAGTTATAAACTTTTTTTTTTTTTCTTATTAAGGTGCTCCAAGAAGACCTAACTTTCTTATTACAGAGCACCCCTAAAGAGCATTTAACAAGGAAGTTCATGCCTCCTTCCTTACCATTTTTGCTTATCTGGCCAGAGCTGGCGTTAAACCTCTTTGTTCTGAGCCAGATCTCTAACTACTGTGCCATGGATGCTCATCACAGAGTTACAGAAAAAGTTGTAATAATTTAACAAACATTTAATTCTCAATAATTAACAAAATAAATTAGTCATTCTCCGCTGTAGTGGCTCCTTAGTCGAAATAAGAATTCAGTAAAAAGGAAAAAATAATTCAACTAAAAGTAAATGAAAGAAGTTTTAATATGGTTGCTAATAATAAACACCAATATTATACCTAGTAGGAAGATCAAAACCTTTTTACAAAAATTGTTTTTCAATGAATTCGAAGTTCAACAAATATAAATATATATTTATATGTATGTATGTGTGTGTGTGTGTCTATATATATATATATATATATATATATATATATATATATATATATATATATATATATATATATATTTATATATACAGTATTGGACAAAACATTTGCAACCAACATCGAACAATGCTAAAAAGTGTTCCTAATTTTACATGTCTTAAAAACGAAACAAACTATACTACCACAGCAAACAGTTCAGGAGTCTGGAGTCATAGAATGCCATGACATGAGCAATGGCAGAATTTTGTTGACAAGTGCCATTTTGCAGCGGACAAAACAAGTGCAACTTTTTTGGTTTGTTTCATTTTCTTAAGTCTGGTCCGTGTCAACGTCACGGAAGTTTTTTAATAATTAAAGGAAGTATCCAGAAGTTTCCAGAAACATGCAGATGCTTCCAGAAATTTCCAAAAGAAGCATCTGAAAGCATCCAGAAATATCCAGAAACATTCAGAAGCATCCAGACGCATCCAGAAGCTTCTAGAAGCATCGAAAAGAACCATCTAGAATCTTCCAGAACAGGTTCACACAGGTTCATTTTACTATATAAGAGACATGTAAATCGACATGTAATTCAGTCAGTATATGGAAGTCAATCAGTCAGTATTATCAAGACAATTTATCGAAGTGAGTTTTATCAAAGTGTTTTATCGAAGAAGATCAATACAAGAAGTGAAATACAACAAGCGTTTCATTACATCAATACAGTTCACATCCAACCAAGACGTTGTGTTCCACAGAGCATTATTGTATCATCACAAGGTAAATGTAACACGATAAGCCTTGAGAAGCGTGATTATTTATTTTTATTATTTTTATGACTTCAAGTGCAAAAATTGCTCTCGACAGTCTTGGATCGGAACTAAGAAAGAAAATTATCGGCGATTACATAAATGTCACAAAAAAGTACTTTTGATATACTATGTATAGGATCAGGACTATGTTCCAAATATTGTTCTACGGGGAAGTTGGCAGCAGATAACAAAGGTGGAAGACCACGTTCCACCACTTCTAGAGAGGATTCTATGATCTTCAGATCCGTCAAGAAGGATCCCCGAATATCATCAGTCGAGATACAAAAGCAATTAGAGCTGCCTGTATCGGACCGAACAATCAGACGACGTGCTGTTGAAGCCGGATTGTTTTCTTGACGCCCTGCAAAGAAACCGCTGATTTCACTAAAAAACTAGAAGAAAAGACTCCTGTTTGCTGCATCTCATATTGACTGGAATGTGCAGAAATGGTGAACTGTCCTGTTCAGTGATGAATCGAAGTTCAACATCATTGGGAGCCCTGACATTTGCCGTGTACGTCGACCGGCCGGAAAACGCCTCGATTTACGTTACTGCCATAAAACCGTGAAGCATGGTGGAGGCAATGTAATGGTCTGGGGGTGTTTTTCTGCTAACGGTCTAGGTACAATACATCGAAACGATGAAATAATGGACCGTTTTATGTATGAAAATATCCTGAAAGATGTTATGTTACCTCATGCTGAATGGAATATGCCAATAAAATTGGTTTTTTCAGCAAAACAACGATCCGAAACGCACTGCAAAAGTAGTCAAGCATTGGTTTCAAGACAACCACCTATCGGTGATGGATTGGCCACCTCAATCTCCGGATCTCAACCCTATCAAGAACCTGTGGGAGATCGTCAACTGCAGAATTAATCGTGAAGGTGTTCGTAATAAGGATCAACTGTTCGAACAAATCCAAAAGGCCTGGGCAGCAATTCCACAAAGTTTCATTGATCACTTAATCAAATCTATGCCTCGAAGATGCAAGGCTGTGATCGACAACAAAAGATTCGCCACGAAATATTGATAGCAAAATACAGCTTTGTCAACATTTTGTCGAGTTGCACTTGTTTTGTCCAGAAGGAAATCAACTTTTTTTAATACTTTTGATTAATTTATTAATTTTCGTGTACAAATAATGAACTTTGTGATGAATAAAACTTGAAGAACTTTGTCTCTAAACAGTTACATAGTTATTTC
>NC_088929.1:31230000-31380000 GCF_038396675.1 Hydra vulgaris
TCAAATGTATACCAATATAACACAGCACTGACACCGCCATCGACTACGACCATTACGACAATAGTCTATATTAATTATAAAATTTAAACTTAAACGGTATCAACTAGAAATTATAAACTTGTCGTAAAAAATTACAAACTTGTCGTAAAAATAATTATTACATTATAACGGTATTACACATAATTTATAGTCTGGGCAAAAAACGAATATTTCCACTAAAACGATATACTATTAATTTTTTATGTTTTGTATTTTCCGATGAAACGTCAACTGAATTATCACCCTAGAAACGTCAAAACACAATAATCAAAAACAATCCACAGAACACTGAAAGGACACTTACCGTACACAGATCTGAACACTGAATGATACTCTCCTCCAAACTTCACTTCTCAACACTGGACACTTGCCCTAATATGGTAATTTACCTAGCACTCCCTAGCTTTCAGCGGTGGACTTTGCTCCGTCGAGTCCACGTCTTGAGGATGTATTGTTGAATCTTAGGATGTACCATGAGTCTGTCAACGTTGGCTTATGCGGGGAATCGCCTTTGCTGTTGTCGCCGTGCGTACCTGGGCAAGGGTCTGATGGCTCGTTGGGGAGGTTAGATTAACTAAAATATGGTCACTGGTCAACTTCTCTGGTTAACCCAACATTTACTATATATCCATAAAATTAAAATTCTCTAGCAATTTATTGATTGCCATAATTTCTATCTAATTTGATTTCTCTATATCCATTAAAACGAAAATTATTCAGCAACTTTTACAGCTTCCACGGCGATACAATAGCAAAACAAATTTTATAGTGGCATCAACTATCAATTGTGAACTGTTTAAAAAATAATTATTCCGTTAATACGGTAGTAACCATAAACTCCGATCTCGGTGTAAAACGAATACTTCCACTAAAACGATAAACCATTAATAATAAGAACTATAACTATAATAAATAAAAATAATAAGTATATTGATATTATGAATATTAATAATTATAATCCTAATAATCGCAATAATAGTACCTTTAACTATAATCGGAATATTCAGAAGTACGACTACACAGAATAAGGTTTGACATAGGGACACATAACCCCCGCTTCCCCCCCCCCCTTCTCTCTTAGGAATCTTCTAGAACATTTGTCTGAAGAATATTCTGGAATAATAATTCCCTTGGAGACAATCGATTATAACGCCTGCCTCGAAAATAAAGCCACAAACAAAAAATAATTCCCATGAAAATAAGCATGAAAAACACACCTGGAGAATTACTCAACATTTCTGCGGTCGCTTACAAAGCTATGATGCTTAATAGAACAATAGACCATTAAAAGTTTACAACAAGATAACGATAGAATCGAAATAAACAAAATATTTAACGTTTATATGTGCGCACGTTTCATGCTCTTTAGATATCTGTTCACAAGCAACAAGAGTACAACCGTAGCATAATTTTGCATACATCGTGTTTTTTTAAAAAATTTTCACAAACGTAATTTATCCCTTGATTATTTTTTGTTTTATTGTGACCTTCTACTCACCACAACACCCAGCAGAATGGTAAGATAAATATGTTCTATAATAAATTCTTGGGTATATTGAACCTCACCATCACCACCACAACATAACTGACCACCTTTTATTCTCACGTATGACTAGCCTACACTATTATAACTCACCAATAAAATTACCCCATACCATCCCCGGGCGTTATACACACTTAGAATGTATTATAGGATCCATGCACGCCTGAAGACATTTTCATTACGCCAAATAAATTCACCAAACGAAGGAAAACCGAGGTATATGACATACTGAAAGAGGTTGAATCTAGCCAACTCAAAAAAGAAGAAGAAACCACACAAAAGAAGGGCAATGTGGAATTAAATGACGGACGAAGCGATAACCAAGTGCCAGAAACGGCTTTAGTACTTTAACTTCTTCGAAACAAGCTTAGACATTCCGACATGGCCCTGATGAGATGAAGGTTTGTCACGTACCACAACTTTCGATCACTGTGATGATCTCAACCCCGAACTCCGCGCGCGCAGCACCATCCCCGATATATACATTTCAATGTTACTATTATTTTACTAATGTTTGAATACGACTATTATTTGACTAATGTCTGACTAATATATTTTTATTTTGTACCACTATTGTTTTACTAATATTTATTATCCTGGTATGATAACCACCATTATTACTCAAGCCCTTAGCATGTGTATCGAACATATATTATATAATACATGCGTATATGTATGTGATGTGTATATGTATATATATGTGTGTATATGTGCATGTATATATGTGTGTATGCGTATGTGTATGTATGGTATTTTAGATACACCTATATCCCTCGTATCACGCTTATCAAACATATTATATTTTATATATATAATATTCTAGATACACCCATATCCCTCGTATCACGCGGATCGAAAATATATTATATATTCTATATTTTATATATATAATATTATAGATACGCATATATCCCTCGTATCACGCGTATCGAACGTGTACTGTATACTGTATATATAATATTGTGGATACTCACCCCCCCCCCCCCCATAAAAAATAATATGAATTGATTGGACTAACCAATATTCATCTCATGACCACGATTTGAACCACCCCGACTTGAAAGAGATATAGACCCCTCATATTATCCCATGAGGGGGCCACTAGTTCTTAGACCTCATAGCCCTATCTTTCAGAATCCCCGCAAATAACTACATAATAATGTATCCTCCCTGACTGAAACAAAAAGTATCAAGTATCACACTAGGAACACCCACATTTCCACTAAAACAATAATAATTTTAAAATATAAACCAAAAATTGAAAAAACGAATATTTCCACCAAAACGGTACTAATTATAAACCAAAAATTGAAAAAACAAATACTCCCACTAAAACAGTATTATTTATAAACTAAAAACTGGCGGGTAACAAATGTCTCCTCGAAAAACGAGAATAACTACAAACTATTATAAACTAAAAATGATTTAAATATAATTATTAACTAAAAAGTGAAAAAAGAAATATTTCCTCCAAAACGGTAATAATTATATACTAAAAATTAAAAAAACGAATGTTTCAACTAAAACGGAATTAATTATAAATAAATAAATTTATATTATTTATAAAGCTTAAACTAGGATAAAACAAAGGTTTAAACGATATCAACTATAAACTATAGACTAAAATATACAGTAACCATAACTTAGAATCTCCAGAAAAAATGAATATTTCCACTATAAAAATTAACTACTAATTGTAACGCATTTATTTTCCGGTAACGTTAACTAAATAATCACCACAGAAACGTCAAAACACAATAATCAAAACAACGTACAGAACACTTGAAGGACTTTTACCGCACACAATACTGGACACTGAATCATATTCCCGCTCTGAAATTCACTTCTCAATACTGGACACCTGTCCGAATATGGTAATTTACCTTGCACTCTCCAGCACTTATGTAAAATATCTCTTCTCTTCCCTCAAAACTACAACGGCCTGATGTGTTCCAAATAAGTGGTGGAACTTTAATAGCTTCCGCTGCAAAACAATAGCAAACTATACTACTACAGCAAACAGTTCAGGAGTCTGGAGTCATAGCATGTCATGACATGAGCAATCAGCTGACAGGTGACACCACACAGGCAGAATTTCGTTGACAAGTGCTATTTTGCAGCGGACAAAACAAGTGTAACTTTTTTGGTTTGTTTCATTTTCTTAAGTCTGGTCCGTGTCAACGTCACGGAAGTTTTTTAATAATTAAAGGAAGTATCCAGAAGTTTCCAGAAGCATGCAGAAGCATCCAGAAGTTTCCAGAAGAAGCATCTGGAAGCATTCAGTAGCATCCAGAAATATCCAGAAACATTCAGAAGCATCCAGAAGCATCGAAAAGAAGCATCTAGAATCTTCCAGAATAGGTTCACACAGGTTTATTTTACTATATAAGAGACATGTAAATCGACATGAAATTCAGTTAGAATATGGAAGTCAATCAGTCAGTATTATCAAGACAGTTTATCGAAGTGAGTTTTATCAAAGTGTTTTATCGAAGAACATCAATACAAGAAGTGAAATACAACAAGTGTTTCATTACATCAATACAGTCCACATCCAACCAAGACGTTGTGTTCCACAGAGCATTATTGTATCATCACAAGGTAAATGTAACACGGTAAGCCTTGAGAAGCGTGATTATTTATTTTTATTATTTTTATGACTTCAAGTGCAAAAATGGCTCCCGACAGTCTTGGATTGTAACTAAGAAAGAAAATTATTGGCGATTACGTAAGTGGAATGTCACAAAAAAGTATTTGTGATAAATATCGCGTAAAAAAATGGACCTTATCAAGACTATGTTCCAAATATCGTTCTACGGGGAAGTTGGCAGCAGATAACAAAGGTGGAAGACCGCGTTCCACCACTTCTAGAGAGGATTCTATGATCGTCAGATCCGTCAAGAAGGATCCCTGGATATCATCAGTCGAGATACAAAAGCAACTAGATCTGCATGTATCGGACCAAACAATCAGACGACGTGCTGTTGAAGCCGGATTGTTTTCTCGACGCCCTGCAAAAAAACCGCTGATTTCACTAAAAAACCAGAAGAAAAGACTCCTGTTTGCTACATCTCATATTGACCGGAATGTGCAGAAATGGCGAACTGTCATGTTCAGTGATGAATCGAAGTTCAACATCATTGGGAGCAACAGCATTTGCCGTGTACGTTGACCGGCCGTAGAAACGCCTCGATTTACGTTACTGCCATAAGACCGTGAAGCATGGTGGAGGCAATGTAATGGTCTGGGGGTGTTTTTCTGCTAACGGTATAGGTTCAATACATCGAAACGATGGAATAATGGACCGTTTTATGTATAAAAATATCCTGAAAGATGTTATGTTACCTCATGCTGAATGGAATATGCCAATAAAATGGGTTTTTCAGCAAGACAACGATCCGAAACACACTGCAAAATTAGTCAAGCAGTGGTTTCAAGACAGCCACCTATCGGTGATGGATTGGCCGTCTCAATCACCGGATCTCAACCCTATCGAGAACCTGTGAGAGATCGTCAACCGCAGAATTAATCGTGAAGGTGTTCGTAATAAGGATCAACTGTTTGAACAAATCCAAAAGGCCTGGGCAGCGATTCCACAAAGTTTCATTGATCACCTGATCGAATCTATGCCTCAAAGATGCAAGGCTGTGATCGACAACAAAGGATTCGCCACGAAATATTGATAGTGAAATATAGCTTGGTCAACATTTTTTCGAGTTGCACTTGTTTTGTCCAGAAGGAAATCAACTTTTTTTAATTCTTTTGATTAATTTATTAATTTTCGTGTACAAATAATGAACTTTGTGATGAATAAAACTTGAAGAACTTTGTCTCTAAACAGTTACATAGTTATTTCTCTAAATTGAAAAAATGCAGCACTTTTATATAAAGAAACTAAATTAGCATTATTTGGTTGCACTCGTTTTGTCCGATACTATATATATATATATATATATATATATATATATATATATATATATATATATATATATATATATATATATATATAATATATATATATATATATATATATATATATATATATATATATATATATATATATATTCATTTTATATATATATATATATATATATTCATTTTATATATATATTTTATTTATAATATTTTTTTGTTTATGTATGTAAAATTATTTCATATATGTAATAAAAAAAATTAAACTACCATTCTCAATTATGAGTAACAAAGATGCAAGTATAGTTACAATGAAATGATCATAACCTAAAACAAAGTAAGTTTAGATTTGAATCATTTCATGAATAAATCTTTTAATAAATGTATAAAACTATTTCTAGATTATTTCTACTCCAGGTAGCAATTTCTTTACATTGTTTATACAAGTAGAACATCTAGTAGAAATAAATGTGCATGCATAATATTTTTTTTTAGCTTAACTGGAAGACTTTATTCAGTAGTAACAATAATCGATTATAATAAAAATTAAGAAAGCGATAGTACGCTAATTAAAAAAATACGAAAACATTAATTTCACCTTATAAAGAATGGAAATCATAAATATTGACAAACCTAAATCTTGACTAAAGAACTAAAGAGATAAAGTGATTCAGAGTTTTTAAGTTCTAAACCTCAAGAATCAGGTTGTTTTTTTAAATTTAGCTCATATATGCAAGCTTTTTAATAATTTTTCAAAATTGGTGTTATTTAACATTCTTAACTAAATAGTTCAATGTAAGTCTATATAAAAAATTGGAGTGTGCAATCTTTTGTATTTGGTTTTAAATACCAATTTTCGAACGATAAGTGAATATATCACAATTGTTTGCACATTAGAGAAGCAAGTCCTGATATTACATTGCAAAAATCTTCTAAATGTAAGTTCATCTGTTTTTATTTTAAATTTTAGTTTAAAAATGTGTATGTATTTTTAACAAGTTAAAAAAAGACTTCCAGAGAAGCATCGCTTCAGTTTATTGTTATGATGAACTGCCATCAAGTTTTAAACCTATTAGTAGAACACGTATGTTTATAAATGTTGTCTTTTTATTTTTCAAAAGATGTTATGGTATTTAATTCAATTTTTAGTTTTCTACAACAGCTTTTTATTAATATTTTACTCTGTTCTAAATTTTATCCAAAATATTAATAGCTTCTGCTAATAATATTTTGGATAAAATTATGTAAAAATATGTTATAGCATTGTTTAAGAAAGGAGGAACTTATGGAAAGAAATCATTTAAAAAAAACTTTATTCTGTAGAGTAATCATACGTAATTTTTAAATAAATGTGGTGTGCATGTCGTTTATATTGTTCTTTTTAAATAAACATGGTGTGCATGTCGTTTATATTGTTCCTTTTAAATAAATGTGGTGTACATGTCGTTTATATTGTTCCTTTTAAATAAATGTGGTGTGCATGTCGTTTATATAGTTCCTTTTAAATAAATGTGGTGTGGATGTCGTTTATATTGTTCTTTTTAAATAAATGTGGTGTTGATGTCGTTTATATTGTTCTTTTTAAATAAATGTGGTGTTGATGTCGTTTATATTGTTCTTTTTAAATAAATGTTGTATGCATGTCGTTTATATTGTTCCTTTTAAATAAATGTGGTGTGCATGTCGTTTATATTGTTCTTTTTAAATAAATGTGGTGTGCATGTCGTTTATATTGTTCCTTTTAAATAGATGTGGCGTGCATGTCGTTTATATTGTTCCTTTTAAATAAATGTGGCGTGCATGTCGTTTATATTGTTCCTTTTAAATAAATGTGGCGTGCATGTCGTTTATATTGTTCCTTTTAAATAAATGTGGTGTGCATGTCGTTTATATTGTTCCTTTTAAATAAGTGTGGTGTGCATGTCGTTTATATTGTTCCTTTTAAATAAATGTGGCGTGCATGTCGTTTATATTGTTCCTTTTAAATAAATGTGGCGTGCATGTCGTTTATATTGTTCCTTTTAAATAAATGTGGTGTGCATGTCGTTTATATTGTTCCTTTTAAATAAGTGTGGTGTGCATGTCGTTTATATTGTTCCTTTTAAATAAATGTGGCGTGCATGTCGTTTATATTGTTCCTTTTAAATAAATGTGGCGTGCATGTCGTTTATATTGTTCCTTTTAAATAAATGTGGTGTGCATGTCGTTTATATTGTTCCTTTTAAATAAGTGTGGCGTGCATGTCGTTTATATTGTTCCTTTTAAATAAATGTGGTGTGCATGTCGTTTATATTGTTCCTTTTAAATAAGTGTGGTGTGCATGTCGTTTATATTGTTCTTTTTAAATAAATGTGGTGTGCATGTCGTTTATATTGTTCCTTTTAAATAAATGTGGTGTGCATGTCGTTTCTATTGTTCCTTTTAAATAAGTGTGGTGTGCATGTCGTTTATATTGTTCCTTTTAAATAAATGTGGTGTGGATGTCGTTTATATTGTTCTTTTTAAATAAATGTGGTGTTGATGTCGTTTATATTGTTCCTTTTAAATAAGTGTGGTGTGCATGTCGTTTCTATTGTTCCTTTTAAATAAATGTGGTGTGCATGTCGTTTCTATTGTTCCTTTTAAATAAGTGTGGTGTGCATGTCGTTTATGTTGTTCCTTTTAAATAAATGTGGTGTGGATGTCGTTTATATTGTTCTTTTTAAATAAATGTGGTGTTGATGTCGTTTATATTGTTCCTTTTAAATAAGTGTGGTGTGCATGTCGTACATATTGTTCCTATTTTTTATTATTGTTTACATTTTGTTGCATTTTTTTACATGCAATGAATGAAAGATTTATATGGTATTTTTCTTTTTAGGAACATTAGTGTCACATACAGCAAAATACGATTTGGTCGGTAAGTTGATAGGCGATCGCTTGAAGAGAACTCTAATAGAATAGCATAAAAGTGATTTTATTATGTTTTTGTATGCTTAAATTGTAAATAAACGCAAAATGTTTAAAGTTTTAGTTATTTATCCAGATCTAGGCTGTTAGACCTAAGTTTTCATTTGTAAAAAGGTTTTATTTTCTGTATAACATAAGTTATTTACTTAAATAACTTATACGTAAAAAAAGGTTTTTAGGAACAACGTTAAACACGATAAAACGTTTCATTTAGACTTAATAAAAACCAATAAAAAACGTTTTTATAAAATCGTCCGTTCACCGCTTCATATAAACGTTTAAAAAACAATTAAAAAACGTTTTTGTAGGACCCTTAAAAAACGTTCACAAAACGTTTTTAAAAAAACGTCCGGTCACCGTTTCATATGGACGTTTAAAAAACCAATAAAAAAACGTTTTCACGGGACCATTTAAAAACGTTCGCAAAACGTTCTTATGCCCACTGGGAAGTTATTAAATAATTTTTGAGGATATTTTTAAACCTTTTTGTTACCCATGGTTATTTAAGACTTATGTTTTTTTAATAAATGTTACATTTTGGGAAGTTTTTATCATAAACTTCAAATAAATGTTCCTTAAATGATGACACATTTCGCGAGGTAAGAATAATAGGGTTCTATCTCCATTTTTTAACATTATGAGAATTTAACTTTCCATTTTTAATTATTTAATTGTTTTACAGTTGTTGTTGTTTATATTGATAAAATAAATGTTTTTTATGTTATTTATGTTTTATAATTAATCTCATATTATTAATTTTATTATTTTTAAAATTGCTTGTTTACAAACTAATTTTTAATTCCAACTTTATTAAATTAAACTTTATTAAAAAAGGTTAAAATTGACAATCAAAAAACTACAATTTTTAAAATTTTACAGACAATAAAAGTAAGATTAATATATTAAAATTATATAATTTTGAACACAAAAATAATTTTATAACTTAAAACAGAAAATAAAATTTTTTTACCATGAAAATTTGGTGATAGAAGCTTATAATTCTCATCTACCGATAAGCTATTTTGTCCTATACCAATATATATTACTTAATAAATAATAAATAGTTTGTATTCGAAGCAATCAGTTTAACAAATTTGATATTTTGTGTGAACCCTATTATTCTAACGTCACGATTTGTATCGTTTGTATCATTTGTATAAAGCGTTTGATAACGAAGTGTTTTTCCTGTAGTATTGAATCGGTATTATTATTTGAGGGGTTCAGTGAAAAAGTTTAACACGCGTTTTAAAATTTTTTCCAGATAATCACTGCCAACCATACATTGAGTATGTAGTTTGTCGTGGAAAAAGTACCGAACCCCAAAACCCATACATTGCTGCTACCCAGTCCACCCACTAAAGCCGGCATGCTGCTACATATAATCATATTTACTTTAAGAGAAAAAGAAATAAAATTTGAAATTGTGGAAAACTTTCCCACAGTTAACGTATGTATATAATTAATGAAGCATCAAGATGTACTTTTCATTGAGTTTATCATACAACAATATAGTTTCCAGTCTTAATATTGTTTAGGCAGGTTTTTCTCTTCTAGTTTTTTCATAACTAACATGTACTTTTTTGTTTATTTATTTATTTTTGCCGTATAAATTTAATCATACCGTTAACATATGTAACTACAAATACCAGGGGCAAGAAGAAGATAAATTGTCTTATCGCCAAGCCCCTTAATATAGAGTAAAATTGGGGGTAGAGTAACAAAAAATAAAAGTAAACGGTTTAGCAATTTTAAAAGTTTCTTTTGCATGTATTAAAAGCTAACACAAAAAATCTTTAAAAAGTTACAACAATAGGTCTAACAATAGGTCTCTACAATATGTCTCTACAATAGGTCTCTACAATAGGTCTCTACAATACGGTGCCTCGCACCGTATTGTAGAGAATTTTGTGCTCTATCAGAAGGTGTAAAAATTGTTTAAAAAAATTTATTTTTGCCTTAGCAAATTTTAAAATTCTCACCCTAGTAAAAAATAAAATGTTTTTTTTAAAAAAATTAACTTCAAAACTCCCAAAACTAAAATTAAATATTACTAAACTAAAATGGCTGCTTTGTAGAAAATTTTATGACGATCAAGATTCTCTTTTCAAAACTTTAATTTGCTAATTTTTTAATTGCTTCAAACATTCTAAACTTTACTCTTTTTGCTGATGATACGAATATTTTCTTTACTCACTCAAATATAAAAATAATATTTTCTACAGTTAATCACGAGCTGCAAAATTTAAATGAGTGGTTCAAAGCTTATAAACTTTCCTTAAACATCCTCAAAACCAAATATGTTTTATTTTACAAACCATCTAACTCTGTTAATTTACCACTTCAACTTCCCAAGCTTATGATCAACAACATTAATATAGAAAGAGATCTTTCTATGAAAATCCTGGGAATAGTTTTTCAAGAAAATCTTAGTTGGAAGAATCATATTTTGCACGTCGAAAACAAAATCTCTAAGTCAATTGGCATCATGCATAAAATTAAACACCTTCTAAATAAAACTTGCCTAAAAAATATATATTATTCGTTCATTCACAGTTATATCAACTATTGCAATATCTTTTGGGCAAGCACACACTCTTCAGTATTAAAAAAATATATAAGTTAAACAAAAGCAAGCGTGACGAATAGTATGCAACGCTAATAGATATACCCACGCCAAACAATTATTCAGGGAAATTGGAGCTCTAAATATTTATGAACTGAACCTCCTCCAAAATTTATTATTTTTGTTTCAATCGCAAAACAACTTGCTACCAAAATACTTTGAAAATCAATTTTCCACCATTGATCACAAATACCCAACGAAGTACTCTTTTCAAAACTTTAAAATTCCGAAGACTTTACTTAAAATAACTGACTTCTCTATATGATCTCGAGGACCGCGGCTATGGAATTCAATCCTTAAAGAAGAAATAAAAAACATGAAGTCATTAGATCTCTTTAAAGCAGCAGTCAAACAGCACCTATTTAACTTAAGTGACTTCAACATACTCTCCTATTTTATAGATCAAATCAATAATAACTAACTAAAACGAATTTATCTCTTTTGGATGACTATAAACAATGATTGTATCATGGTTTATTTCTACTTACGAATTTTGTTTATGGATGATTATATGATTGGTTTATTTCTACTTAAGAATTTTTAATCTCACGTTTAACTTATTGCAAAATTGCAAATGAAAGGGGGTTTGATGATAAGACTACAGTCTTCTACTTGCTCCTGTCATTATTCTAATTCTTATCTAATTTATAAATGTATTAAAGTTAATTGTATATAGAATAAGTAGTGACGAAAATAAATTACAAAAAAAAAAAAAATTCCGGAAAAAAGTTATAAGCAAAAAACCGATATAAAAATTTTTGGGAGAAAGAGTAAACATGCACTTATGCATTAAAGATAAGCGCGGCTGAATTAATCATTAGATATTAGTTTAGCCGCGCTTATCTTACGGAAAGACTTAAAGGCAATTTGAAAAATGTTTTACAGCGCCACCGTGTTGACACACAAAAAAAAACCACGAGTCAACATTCCGAGAGTTGAAGGCCAGTGTATAAATACATCTGAGGTGCTAGAGAAACTAAAGCAAGACGGTGAGGTCAAAAAGTCAAAGCAATTAAAGAAAAGCAAGATTTACTTCAGTGAAGCTTCAGATAAAATTCAGCAAATGCAACATTCAAAAAACCCGAGACAAAACAAAGGCACCAAAAGGCTACAGAAATTGGGAAGAACCATTGCCAACTCAAAGCAGCATGTGGAAACAATGTAAAGCTTTTAGTTGTAAGTCTTTGGGTTTGTCAATTGTGTTTACCCAAAAAATACAAAATTGGTGAAGAGTTTTTTTGCATGAAAAAATGCCGCAAACCTGCTTCTGACGATGATGTTTTGCCTTAAACTCGTTAAGGATTGTTAGAGTTTTAAGTTCAGTTGTGAGTATTTTATTCCATGCTTTTGGTCCTCTTATTGAAATTGAATTTGTTTTGAATAACGGGTTAAAAATAATTTGAATAACTGGTTATTCAAAAAAGTTTCTTTATTTTGAATAAAGCGTTAAAAAATTTTGGAATAATACTTTTAATAATTTTGAACATAAATATTAGGAGATAAAAAATATTTATTTGGTAGATATTTAGTATATTTAACTTAATAAATAAAGGTTTGGAGGGTGTATAGCGGCTTCTATTGGATATAATTCTCATTACAAGTTTTTTTATATTAAAGAGTTTTTTTGATTTATTTGTATTGGTACCATGCTAGGTTAGCGTAATTAAGATAGGAATGAATAAAGGAGAAATGTAAGAGCTTTAAATCTAATAATATTGTAAATTTTTTTTAAATCTTGAAAGTTCTTAAAATTTACGTGTTTCTCAAAGATTTCTCAAATATTTGTAAAACATATTTGTAAAAATAAATGACGTTATTGTCTGATAACAGATGAAAATAAAATTATACGAATCTTTAGAAAGCGACCTATTTGATATTGAACTCACTACCTTGATTCCTGACTAGGTTTCTTAAGTTGGACGGTAAATCCATCACATCGCATGCTGAGGAAATTATAAAATCTTATCCGAATTATGTCACATCATTATTTGCAAATGAATACTGTAAAATCCCGTAAACTTGGACCCTGGAGAATTGAACTTTTACTAAGTCGGACGGATTTTCAATTCCCCTTAAACTTTCTCTATCAACTTAGTATAAAATCATCCTCTTAAGTCGTAATCTGGTTAAGTCGAACCATTTGCTAGCTCGTACTAGTTTTTTAGGTCCCTTCGGCAAAAAACTTTGCTTCACTAGGACTTTTATTTTGAACTGCATTTAAGTGCACGTAATACAATAATAAAATTTTAAGAAAGTTAAAAACATTAATTAAAATTCAAAACTTCGAACGTTCGAAAATTAAATAAGTATTGCATCAATCATAATTCATCAAACAAAAGATTTTCATGGACTTTTCTGATTATCGGTAAGTCTTTTATTTCGTTAATAATATTATTGATATCCTGTTGATACTTTTTAAGTCACTTATCAGGATAAGTCGGACATTTTCTAAAAGTCCGACATACCGAGAGCTTCGTTTAACTGGGACATTCGTTACATCGGACTATATATCTATTACCCTTGAGAGTCCAACTTAAATGAATTCTAATGCAGTTTTATTTTGCATTTTTCTTTAGCTGCTATCTTTTTTCTGAAATTTGAATTTACAGTTTTTCTATTTTGGATTTTGTAAAATTTTACGATATAAAGAAAGTAAAATACAGATAGATGCATTTTGTGCGCCAACGAAAATAATGTTCAATATTATAAACTTTTACTCAAAATTTGTATAAGAGTATAATCATAACAATAGTTTTGCTACCAGCAATGGGTTTGTTAAAGCAAAATTATCAGGATGCGAAGACTAGCGTTACTTTTTACCCAGTGGCTGATGAATTAAAGATGACCTTTTTTGTATCAGAATCTTGGATAAACATTATAAAAACTGCAAAAAGTGAATAACCTAGATTTTAAGTGCATCAAGGGCAAGTCTGGATCCACAAAATCTAAAAAATCGCCCC
The DNA here is from genome assembly GCF_038396675.1 of Hydra vulgaris. NCBI lineage: Eukaryota > Metazoa > Cnidaria > Hydrozoa > Anthoathecata > Hydridae > Hydra > Hydra vulgaris. Next base: position 31,244,027 of record NC_088929.1, read on the forward strand.
TCCTTTCTACATGATCTGGATTTGCCCTTGAAATGCATTCCATTTTAAAGAAAATGTTTTTTAGTACTTTTGGTTTTTGTTTTTTTTGAAGGTGAAATAAAGTTTTACATTTCCATAAACAAGCTATTACTACGTATTTTTCCTTTGGTAATGTGCGTGACATTTTAGTTGTATAGGGGAGGCAAAGGTAACATGTGCGTCACATTTTAGTAGTGTAGGGAAGGCAAAGGATTAACAAAACATACCAAAGACTACCAAAAAAAATGTAATACTTAAAACTATTTAAACAAACAAAAAAAAGTCATCAAAAAATTAAGGAAGGGGGAATGGCCCTTTGGCCCCACATTGCCGTGGCCCATTTACAATCATCAAGTCTTTTAAAAAAAGAAGGCTTAAGAAAAGTATTATTATTTAGAAAAATTTATGGACAATAAGTTGGTCTTGGAAATTCTAAAAGTTAGTTCAACTTAAAAAATGTCATCATTTGTGTCTATGCCTCATATAGGATAAGAATTTGTATTTTTCTAAAAAGCCAGAAACCCCTATAATTTTAATTACCAGCTATCTTTTCAATAAATAAATAATTGTTTTTGAAATTAATTGTGTAAACATTGTAATATTTATCTACTCAGTAAAAAAATAGAAATTGAATAAAAAACTTATAGAAATTAATAAAACAGAAATAAAATAGAAATTGAATTAAAAAAAAAAGAAAAAAAAATAGAAGTTGAATAAAAAAGAAATTGAATAAAAAAGAAATTGAATAAAAAAGAAATTGAATAAAAGTTGAAATTGAATAAAAATGAAATTGAATAAAAATTGAAACTGAATAAAAAACTGCTTCAAAAATAACAAATGATTTACAATTAAATAGTTTTAAACTTAAGACCCTATTTTACGCTGGTTCTCTCAGGCTGCAGTTCCGTTTTTATTATTTGGGACACTATTCTGTTTTTATTATTTGCGACACTACTTGGATTTTAATATTTGCGACACTATTCCGTTTTTTACTATTTGCGACACTATTCTGTTTTTACTATTTCATTAAATTAATTACTATTCATTTAAATTAATTAAATACTATTCATTAAATTAATTTGCGACACTATTCCTTTTTATGTTTTCGTCGCTATTCTGATTTTACTATTTGCGACACTATTCTTTTTATTATTAGCGACACTATTCCTTTTTTTTGTTTTCGACACTATTTATTAAATTCTTTTGACACTATTCCTTTTTTTATTTTAGACACTATTCATTAAATTCATTTGCGACACTATTTCCTTTTTTTTTGTGACATTAGGCCTTTGTAATATATTCGACACTATTCCGAAATTCATTTTTCGACATTATTCCTGTCAGCCATAAAAAACTTACTATGTTTATTAAATACAAACTTTGAAAGTCTTTTCAACGAAATTTATTAATAACTGCATAAATATAATAACGGATGTTTATTGTCTTCAAAGTTGTAAATAAAATCATTCAAAAATGTTGTTAAAAAAACTATTATAAATTAATTAAATTAATAAAGAAAATAAAAACCTATATATTACTGATGAGATGAACTTTAATGAGTGCATTAAGATTTATGTCATCAGTAATATATAGGCCTATTATTAAGATATAAGACCTATTAAATATTTCTTAAGGGAAAATCTTTCTTTGATATGCATTTTAAATTGTCTTATCATCTATTATAAAACCCATATGTGTTATTAATATTCTCATTAAAAACTACCTAGAAACAACATTTCAAACTGAAATTAAGATGTTAACGATCACTTTCCGATATTCATAAAATTCAAATTTACATGGGAGGATTTATTGATTTATCAAAAGCATTCAAGACAGTTAATAACTCTGTTAACAACTCCGTTTTTTAGACAAAATAAAGCATTACATCATAAATAGTACAACCTATAACTTTAAAAATTTTACAGAATAATGCACAGCAATATATACATAATGTACAATCCGAAATATTAATTATCTTACGCGAAGTTTCTCAAGAATCTAACTTTAACTCGCACTTATTCTTAACTTATGTTAATGACTTTTGCAATGCATTATTAAAACTGAATTCAATAATCTTTGCTGATGATACAAATCTATTTCTTTCTTATAATGATATTAAACAACTTTATACAGATCAGAGCAGTAGTGGCACCTGAAAAACAGGTACGAATTTCCAGAAGAGGGGCCCGGTTAAGTATTTTTAACGAGAGATAAATAAGCGATCAAGGAAAATTATATTTATACTAAATAAAAGTTTTTCATGGATACAAAATATTACGTAACTTATTTGTATCAGCATAATTTTTCATTATGTCTGAATGGGTCAAATTTCACATTTTCTCACGTTCCACTGACAAAAGAACACGATCCCTAACATGCTCTGATGTCAACCGATTTGCTAGACGCGTTTTGACATGTTCTCTCATGCTGAATTTGTTGGAATTGTTCTAAATATCTTGTATAGAACTGCAACAGAATAGAATATAGCATCTAACATAGTCTTCAGCATAAAATTGTAAATGGTGAGGAAAGAAGGCAAAGTTTTGTAATCCTTCTCAGCAGCCTTTCTGTAGATCTCCGCAAAATCAACCATTTCAGTAGTGAATTCATTTAAACTGATACTAATTTTGAATTTTTCAAGCACTGATTGAATTTTTTCTTGTGAACTAGAGTTATGAAAATTATGGCTAATACCTTCACTCATATTCTTCAATAAAAGATATCTATGCTTTCTAAAAATTTCCGCTGTAAAGAAAATTTGTCAACACGAACTGCAGTTGCTGAATCCACTAAAGTATAAAACATTTCTGCCAGCCACTGATCTTTAGCCTGAGTAAGTCACTCATCTTCTATTTCATCGAAGTCCAGTCGTTTCTTTCTGCGAGTCCTATTCTCCACAAGTGTGTGTTGTCCAAGCTGAGCTTCAGTTGCAATTTTAACAGCAGATAAAATAGCATTTTGGTCAGCACTGTCCCTTGATACTTGAAGCTTTTCCAGTGATACATCGACAGACAGAAATTTTAAAAATCTGATTTTATTTTAGAAAGTTTTTACTTTTACGAAAATTACTTTTACACAAAGTGATGACGTATTAAGTTGTTTTTTTTACTCTTTCTTTTTATTTCATTCTTTTTACTCTGTTTCTTGTTGTGTAAGATAATAACAATTAAGAGCTTGTATAAATTTTTTTATTATGGAGAAGGAGGGTAATAAAATCAGAGGGGCAATAGGAGTAATTTGTAGCAGAGTCTAAACCTAACACTTTTGTACTATTGTGTAAAAATAAAGTTGACTAACTCTTACATGATAGAGGCTTACTTTCTAAATAAGGGAGTATTATAAAACACTTCATGGGTTTACAACTTTTAACCATTAGTAATTTTATATTTAAATTAAGTGTTTTTAAGCAGCAATTTTTAGTTTCATCTAAAAGTTGCTTGAAAAAGTTTGTAAAAAACTTTAATGAAAATGTTTTCAAATTTGAATTAAAAGATCATTATTACAAATTATTACGATTAAAAAGTTGCTTCTCTTTATTTTCCTTGAAAGTTAAGAAGTATTTAAATTTTTTAAGTATTTTTTTAAAATTCCACAATCTAATTATATAATAATTGGACATAAAAACAACAATTAAAAATTATTTGTTTTAGTAAATTTGGCTGAGCCGTTGTTGAGTCATTGTTGACTCGTTGAGCCTTTGGATAAAAGTTTAGACATTTTAAATTGTTTAATTCGAAAATATTTCTTCATTACTAGAAAGAGAAAAACTTATTTATTACACTTATGGCCAATTTTTATATTTATTTGTTTAATTAGAATATAAATCATTCATTTAAAGACAAATTAGTTTTAATGCTCTCCTAGACTATTAGTATGGCCAAACTCTCTAAAATCATTAGTATTTTTTTTTTTTTTTTTAGTTTACAATTATTAATTGTATTATAACAATATAACAATACATAAACTTGGTATCTGAAAGAAGATCCAAAAGATCTTGTCGTCAGAACCATATAAAATATATCAAACGTATGGCCAAACTCTCTAAAATAATTTAATCAGCTATACTTTTATACTTTACAGATAGAAAATTATGCCTTAAATTAAAAGCAATAATTTATTTTTATAAAAGTAGATTTTAAAAATGTAATTTTGAGAATTGAGCTTCGAAAAAAGAGGGTTATAAAAAAGTACAACCCCCTCATTTTGAAGAAGTAGGAAACTTTAAAACTAAAAGTTTATTATATGAAATGTAATATCTTTATATGAATTTAAATTTAATATTAGGTTGTAAAAAAAAATTTTTATTAATTTATTACCCTCAGACTTAGGGTTGAAGATTAAACTTTTCAGGGCATTTTTGTTCCCACTCTTATTTAACATAAGCATGAACATACTTAATATTAGAGTTTGTAAGATGTCTGAAAGTGTCTTATCTGAAACACCAAAAAACCCATGGGGCGCCAATGTCATTTCACAATGGGACGGTTACATACAAAAAAGTGGCCAAAATAGGTTTCTTAGTACCTGCACAAAGTTGTTATTATTTTCAAAAAAATCATATAGTTAAGTGTGTATGTTCAAAGTTTTAGATAACTTTGATCTTTAGTTTTAAAAAAAATTTTTTAGCATAGGCGCTCATAAGATTTTTTCCGCTTAAAATTAGGGATACTCTATCAAAACCTAATCTAAAATAATCTAAAATTAAAAATACTCATAGCTAAAATAAAATAAACAGGTCCTCAAAATTATTTAGGAAAAAGGAGCCATTTGTGCTCTCTCTTTCTCTCTCTCTCTCTCTCTCTCTCTCTCTCTCTCTCTCTCTCTCTAAATTCTAAATTTCTCAAAAAAGTCAAATAAGTAGTTTTTAAGAAAAAATCACAACAAATCAGTGTTTTTTTAATGAATATTTTCCAAGTTATTTGTATTTTTTTAATACAAATTTTGCTTAACTATCATTTTTTATTATAATCATCATCAACTTCTACATTTATATTAAAGTTTTATTAAATTGATCTATATAGACGCCGTCATCTGATGTGTCATCATCATTTTCGTCGTTGCTTTTATTTACGTCTATTTTTTATAGTATAAAAGGTCAGTAAATTTCTTTGGAAGAATATGTTTTACTTTTAGATTTTATACTTAAAGATAATAAACTACTACTAGATCTGATGAGTCTGGGGACATAAATACCTCCTAAAAATTCACCACCTAGCCCAAATGCGTGGTGAATTTTCAATTATATTGTAGCAATAAGTTATTATATACCATAGATTTTCCTAATTCCGAACAGCTTTAGTTCACTTATTGTTACATCTGTTAATTTGTGGGATTTTTAAAAGGAAAACTGATTAATAAACTGGAAGACAAGGGTAATGGAAATATGAAAAAATGCTTTTAAAATATATATTGATAACATGAAATTTTTTAATTGCGAAAAAAACATTTTTTAAAACCGTGAAGAAAAAAAAAAACATAAAACCGATTTGAAAAAAAAAAAGTAAATTAATTTGCATATTGTTCGATCATGAAAGGATAAAAAAGATGGAAGTTCAACCGTATTTAAATACTCCTGGACTATAGTCCAACAAAAGGTTACAAGCATATATGCTTGTAACCTTTTGTTTCGTAAACAAAAAGAAAACGACATCAAGACTGTACTTAAACGCTTAATCTCTATACGTTGACGCAAATAGGTAGGTTTATAATTTAAAAATAGAGTATTTTGACGGTTCACCAATGATATTCCAGTTTGAACATTAAAAACGGCGACAACAAAACGACAAACAATAAATTTTTTTATAAACTTCAAATTAAATGAATGGAGTATTACAAACATGAATGAAACCATGATATACAGCTAATGAAACTTTAAGCTTTAATAATTTAGAAAACATTATTTTTAGATTTTTTTTAAAATTGTCTTAGTTGTCTTTTTTATCAAATGTCGTGTTTGAAGCAAAAAAAGAAGGTTAAACTAACATATACACTTAAAATAAAGTGGTTCAATTCCCAATTCCAAACATATTCCCAAGACGACTTGAAATTGCTTTGATATTTGCGGCTTGATGAACTTCCATCTGTTTTGTACTTCCGTGATTCGATGTAGAATTTGATGGTGATTATTTATCTGAAAAAAAAAGTCTGAAAAAAATTTGCAATACTTTGTAAGATATTTAAAAAACAGTACTTTTGGGCATAATTTAACTTTTAACTTCTTCAACTAACAAACGCTTTTTAACTAACAAACTTCTTTAACGAATTTCTAAACGTCTAGTTTATCTTGACGTTTGTTAATAAAAATGTCAAAAATTAAGAAAAATGAAGATCGCAAAAGGAAATTTAAACTTCGCATTGAGGCTTTCAATAATAAGATGTCAAATTCAGAAGCCACTTTATGGTATAACATTCCTAAAACAACTATTTTTTGCAGATTAAAAGGAATAAATGGAGCTTCTAGTGTTGGTAAGCCAAGAGCATTAAGCCAAGTAAAGACTTATAATTGAACTTGTACAGTTTACGAGTGACATTGGCTTCAGCTTAAAAAAAATAAATATTTTAACTGTAGTTGAAAACTATTTGAAAGAATATAAACAAACTCATTTATTCAAGACAGGTGAATTTACTCGAAAGTGGTACAATAGTTTCATGAGAAAATATGCAAAAAATATCTGTAAGAGCGGTGTCTTCGCAACCAGAAATTATTGATGAATGGTTTAGCCATGTGAACGCTGTTTATTGAGAGCATAATTTAATTGGAAAGTAGTTTCATGTGTTCAACTGTGATAAAAGTGGATTGAAATTTGATCAAGGTAAAGTCAACATTGTTTGTCGAAAAGGAACAAAAAATCTAAAGCAACTTGCCCCAACAAATGAAAAATAAATGACTACAAATTTAACTTGTTACAATGCTTTTAGAAATTTCCCTATCAAGTCATTTACAAAAATCAAAGTTTGAAGAAAGCTTGGGTTCTAAGTGGTGCTTCTGATATTTAGTATTCTACCAGCAAATCAGGTCGGATAGAAAGCAAAATTTTCATAAAATGGTTTTGTTCAATTTTTTTAGTTCACGCAAATAAATTTCAAGGATTTAAAATTCTATTTTTAGACGGCTATGCATCTCACACCAATTTTGAATTAAAAAGATTATCTGAATCAAACAACATAATTTCATTCCGATTGCCAGCTCACACAAGTTATTTTTTGCAATCTAGATATTAAAGTTTTCAAAACAGTAAAGGTGGAATGAAAGCGAATTGTAGAAGTTCACTAAGTTAGAAACTCTTTTTTAAGTTTAAGAAACCGGCAGTTTTCAGCCATGCTAAAAATCCTTATTGCAAATAAAGGCTTTAAAGCGGAAAATGCACGTAGTGGTTTTAAAAATACAGTTATGTTTTGACTCAATCGTTCAGAATAAAATCTAAATAAAATTGCAATCGGTGCTATTTTTCAAGATGTAACAAATGACAAAATTGAGGATTGATTTCTTGAAAGTCTACCGATTTACAAGTTTCACTCGATAAGGCTAATAGAACAAATTCAAAAAACTCTATTAATAGACTTTCAACAAAAGAAGTTTTGCTCAAAGTACTAGATAGCATCAAAAATCCCGTTAAACAAGCATCTTTTGATATTAATAAATCTGTGGTCAGTGTGCTTAGAAATAGATTAAAGCATCTTACTGGTAGTAAAGAAGATGAAAGTAAAGAAAAGGGAACAATTATTAAAAGAACAACAAGTTATAATATGACTGAACTATCTGCTATAGCTCAGGACGAAGCTACACAAGCTGCTAAAAAAAAAAAACTAGATGAAAAAGAAGCCAGAAAAATTATTAGAGAAAAAAAATTAGATTTAGCAATTCTCAAAGGACAAAAGTTTAAAAAAAAAGAAGAAAAAAAGCTTTTAAAACTCAAGAAACCCCGAAAACGGTCTCAGAAGTATAACGAACAATAAAGATATCTAATAGTCAAAATATTGAGTGTTTTCCTGCCGCCAGCTGTAAACTCAACCATATCAATTGTCTTTATATTTCCTTCAACATCCGAAGACGAAGCTACAAGCAGAAAATGGGTTGCATGTGAAAAGTGTTCTAATTGTTCGTATATTCCTTGTATTATCAATTATCACGAAACAATTGAATTCGCGTGCAAAGAGTGTGAATAACTATTATTAGTTTTTATTTTTGTAGCTTGATGTTTTAAAACAATATTTCTTGAACACTACAACTTTTTTATTATAATTTTTTTTAAATTATCTGTACAGTACAGCTTGGGTTATCGCCTCCGAATGAATTAGTATTCATTCGGAGATGGCAACCGCAGTACAGATTTGATGACTATACAGATAACAGACAAATACAGGTATATTACTGCAATACTATTTAATAAAAACTAACTGCGATACTATTTAATGGCGAAAAATAATGGCGAAAAATAATGGCGAAAAATAATGCCGTGGTTACTAAATGGTAAAAAAGCACTGCAAGCTTTCTATTTAATTAATGGGGGAGCATTTGCTAAGGCTGCAGCCAACCTGATACTAATAACTAAGATTTCTGCTGGTTAACAGTGGTTAACTGACAGAAACAAACAGTGAAGGTGAAATTATTTTTTTTTAAACTGATTACAAAATAATAATGGAAAACAGGATGGAAGACAGGATTTAATAAATAGATAAGTAAAAATCTTTTTACTTAACTCTAAGCTAAGGTCTACACTAGTATAAATTATTTACTATTTTAAATTGAATGTTATTTTTTGGGATTTGATATGTACTTTTCGGAATTAGAAACAGGTGTTTCTATTCCAAATAAAAACTTCACGTTTTAAAATTAAAAATTAACAATATTTTTATTATAAATATACTTGTTACTTGATATGGTTCGACTCAGTTTAGGTTCCAGTTTATTTATTTAAAAAAATTAATATGAAATTCAAAAAAAAAGAAGCGAAGTTATTCAACTTAAAGGGCAATTTTGTTCGGAATTAGGGAAATCTACGGTACAAACAGAAAATTAATAATTGCGACAAGTCTTGATAAAAAATATATACTTTAATGTAGTTATTCATACATGTAGTACTATTATACACTTTTAATACTAGAATGTGAAAAAAAAATTGCCTTGATAACGGGTAAAAATTATAAGTTAAAAAATACATTTTTTTGTAAAATTTTTAGTAAACTCAATAATTTAATTATTGATTTAATTTTTGTCTCAATGGCCAAATCCGAATAATTTTTGTCAAATCCGAATAATTTATTGAAGGCAGTTAATAAAGATATATCAAATTTATTATTTTTAGCAGAACCTCGTGCATTAGATATTTTTGATAAGTTTGTTATTGGTCCTCTTTGGAGACTCATCGAAGAAAACAAAAAATTTTTAGTATGAGTATGTTTTTATTTTGTTTAAAATTATCAGATCTTTGCGAAGACGCTTCTCCAATACTCAATCAAACACCTGTGTTTAATCCAAGAGATGTCAAAATATATAAAGATAAACTTTATGAAAAACTTTTTGAGGAGACTGGAAATATAGAATTTGATTTCTTAAAGCAGCACTTATTATAAATAATTTCCCATTCGCTTTTAATAATTCTTGATTTTTGAATAATAATTGAATACAAGCAATTGATCAGTCCCCAGGAGGTAAATATTGGAACTCAGATGATAAAATTTAAAAGGCTGCTGAAAATGTAGCAACAACTAACAAAGCTCTAGAAAGTGATTTTGCGATTCTGGATCTACTTATTTGGACAAAGCACTATACTAACAAAAATTAAATACGAACAATTCAAGCCTATACAATGTGGTACAGAAACAAAACCTTACATTGGTTGGATGAAAAATCAGAAGAAGAGTTAATATCAAAGAAGAAGAGTTAATATCAAAGAAGTCTTCTATTCTGATAGTAAAACAGCAACTCAAAAGCAAATTCAGAAAAGAAGGCATTGCTAACAGCAGAAGAAGCAAAAGATAAATCTTCAAAAATTGAAAATGATACTTTAAGGAAGCAAGTTATTAGAATTCAATTAGATTTTTATCGTTATGTGATGGGGGCAAAATGTTTATTAAAGCTGTTTTATAACACCAAAGTTTCTGTAAATAAACGTATTGATTTAAGTTCAGTTGAGTTGATAGAGAACCTGGTGACTGTCATTTGCACTTGCAATTTGCCTCCACCAGAAAAAGGAACCAATACATTAGAAGAAAAAAATGCAACGCAATCACTTGATTAAGAAATAAAAAGAAAAGTTGTTTACAACGTTAAAAGATTCTAGAATGTCACACCTTGCAAAACAAACAAAAAACTTCAGTTTCTGCCAGCTTTATTAGATGATCTAATTAGTTTAGTTAGGCGAGTTGTTCTCCATAAAATAAAAGAAATTGATGAAAAGTATTTTTGGTGTGAAGCAGATGTTGTTAAAATAGGTAAAGTTAAAATATTATTAGTTGATGAACCTGTCAATATTACTATTTAAATGTAAACAAAGAGTTTGTTATACTTTTTGCATGATCATCAAATTTTGCTTTTGTGTATTTTTTGACTGTGTTTTTTTCAACAGTGGTTATCGTTCAACTAAAGTTGATTTTGATCAATGAAAATGTCATCATTTAGAAATATAAACCTTGGCTTTTTACTAATGAAAATAAATACGATTATATCTTATTCACAAATACTAGTTTTAAAAGCAGTAAATTAAAGTATTAAACGAATTTTTATCTTTAATCAAGAAAATGTTATTAGCTTACATAAATTTTAGGTATATTAATGTTTTTCACCTGTTTTTTTGCGGAATCAAAAAAGGGGTTGCCTGAAATACAAGCCTTACTCAGTCTTACTCAAGGCCATACAAGTTTTACTCAGAGCCAGTGTGTAAGGGGTGGCATGTGGGTGCATAGAGACACAATACCCTCGACTCCCCTATACCATACATCCTTTTACGTAGGCAAATTAGGATCTTTAGTCAGAAAATTAGCTTTTTTATTGGTTAGATGATACGGTATGGTTGTTTTTTTTTAAAAGTTATTATTTATTCAAAAACATTTTGGTTTTAACAAGTATCTGTTAATTGTGATAAATTAATAGAACAAACATCAATACGGATTTTTTTAAACTACTTTTAAATAACCCCTCCCCCTCCCCATAAGCTTTTGTACACTATTTGAAAAACCCTTCCCATCTCCCCTATGAGCGTTCGTACTTTAAGGACGACCCCTTTTCTGAAATTGAAAGTTTTCGTACAACTTTACACTCTGTAAAATTGATTTAAAAATGCATTAAATCATTTTAAAGCTTTTTACGCAAATATGTCACTATTTCAATATTAATATAAAAAATCTTCATAGTAAATATATTTACAAAATTTTTTCAGAAATCATAACAGTAGCAATGTATAGGCATTTATCAAAAGCGTTTGTAAATTAAAAAAACATTTTATTTATACAAAACATTATAAAAACCTAAAAATTGTAATGTTATAAATGTCGAATAAATGTAAAGCTATGAAAAAATAAACAAAAAACAAAAACAAAAAAACAACGTTAAAATAACAATGAACCAAAGAAAAAGCGCATGTCGTTAGCATGTTTGCGTATTTGAACCAATACATTCTGATATATATGTGATTTGAAATAAATAAACACTAAATATATAGTATATAAACACTAAACAGAAAGAATACAATTGTTTAAAAAAAAGTTTTGAGTAGAAAAATTCTAAAAAATTAACCGTTATTTATAGAAATTTGCAATTCAATTCGCTTTACAACACAGTAAACAGCAATTTATAAGGATTATTTGCCTTGCTTCATTTGCAACTGCATCTTCTCAATCATTTCTTGCATACGTCGAAGCTTAGAAAAAGAATACATTATACAAACATCATATATATATATATATATATATATATATATATATATATATATATATATATATATATATATATATATATATATATATATATATATATATATATATATATATATATATGTATATATATATATATATGTATGTATGTATGTATGTATGTATGTATATATATATATATATTTAAATACAGTCGCGATTAATAGTTTGGAACATTTTTAAATTTGCAGAAAATTTGAAATATTTATTTAGAAATATTTTTCTACATTGAAAATTTTGAGCATTATTATTATATACACGCGAAATGTTATGTTATAAACACTAAATTTGTTTTAGACATAGCTTGTTGTTATTTTATCAAAAAATAAAAAAATAGTTATAGGAAAAACTAATGAATTAACAAACGTGCTCTATTAATCTATGTGAACAAGGATTGACCCTGACCTCTATTGCTGCACGTTTTAACGTAACACATAGCTGCATTATAAAAACGATATCGAAAAACTGGTGGTTTTAAAAGCAAAGCTAGAACTGGACGATCAAAGGTGACTGCTCAAAGGTGACTGCTTTAAGGGCAAATAATTGCATTCATCGTTATGCAAAAGCACATCCGTTTGCCAGTGCTTCTGAAATTTCATCTGAGATATTTTCAAATGATGTTAACCAAGTGTTGTGATAATTATAAGACGTTTGTGCAAACAACTTAACTTAAATAGCCATGTTCCGGTAAAAATACCTTGCCTTGATCAAAAAATATTAGAGACCGTATTGCCCTTTGTCAAAAGTACAAGCACTGGTCAGCGAAAGATTTAAAGGATGTAATATTTAGTGATGAATCACTAATCGAACAATTTGGTTGTTGTTCTACAAGTGTTAGACGCTCGCCTTGCCAACGATACAACCCCCAGTATTTGCAATAAATCAACCCTCGGAATTAGGGTCAGCATTCGGCAATGCCGACCTCGAAGTGTTTGAGGTCGGCAAAAATCGCCGACCTCGCTTTTATCTCTTATGGTAACCCCTTTGTATCAATTTTATTTGCCAACCTGATGCCGACCTCTAACAATTTGAGGTTGGAAATGTATTGCCGACCTTATTTTTCCTAATTCCGAGGGTTGATATATATATATATATATATATATATATATATATATATATATATATATATATATATATATATATATATATATATATATATATATATATATACAGACCAGTTCATAGTAAAAGATTTTTAAAAACCTAAGTGGTCTTATTCCAATAATTATTGACAGCTCAATTAACTTTAATTTTCTGCTTTTGCCAACAAATCTATTAAATTTGATAAAATAACTCATAAGATTACTGCATAGTTCTTGTTTTATTTTTGTTAAGAGTCAAGTTTGTTTTAATTGGGCTTTAGGCTTGGTATTATTAGAGAAAACAAAATCAGTGTATCTAAGTTTGAATGTATTTACATATATTTTTTTTATTTAGTATTTATATTTTATAGGTTTATAAATATATATATTATGTTGTATTTTTTTATTTTAAGTGAAATAATAATATATAAAAATAACTGAATCTAAGTCAAAATGAAATCAGAAACTGATTTAACAAATTTAATAAGCTATTTGATATTATGCAGAATGTGACATCATCATGTCAATTGTGACAGACTTATAAAAATCTCACAAGATATAAAATTTAATAAAACAATCATACTGGGTGATTCAAACTTATAGCATATGAATTTCAGGGTCTTCATTGTATCTTCCTTTTCATTATTACCGTTTACAGCGGATGGCCATATACTACTTACAGTTTTTTTTCCTCAAAAACTCCAATGTGCAAAAAATTTGGCATACTCTATGTACTCATATGCGGTAGTGGTGTAGTGGTAGAGCGCTCGCTTCATAAGCGAGAGGTTCCGAGTTCGATCCCCACCACGTCCCTGGTAGTACCGCGCTCAACTTGTTTCTCCGCGTAGCAGCCTTGTTCGTCAAGGTTAATGTTTCGAAGTTAAAAAATTGAGAGAGGGTTATAACCACAACTAAGTAGCCTCCTCGTCTGTAGTGGCCTTCTGGGCCTTGGGGAGATGAATTAACAAAAAAAAAAAAAAAGTGAAATAGTTATAAGCAGAAAAATGTGTAAAAAATAACTTTTAAATAAATAATAATTTTTTTTTGTTCTTGTAACTCTGACTTATGACTTTATAGTTTTTATTGGTTTTAACTAAAAATATTTAAAGTTTGGTGTCTAAAAGTAAAAAAAATTAAAGATATACCAAACAAAAAAAATTTCAGAAATATTTCTGCTTTACTAAAACATTAAAATGACTCCTGAAGAAAAATTGCAAATTTAGTTAACATTATTGTGATGCAATAAACAGAGCTAAACTTGATATGAATATATGCCTACAAAGTGCAAGAGGTGAAAAACGTGGAAGATCATACATCACTACACAAAGAAATGAATGGACAATACCTAACATTTGTGTCAAAAGCCACAAAAAAAGTACCAAAACACTTTCTAAAATTATACAATAAGAAAGTATAACAATTTTTAACAGAACTACAGACCTGCAAAGAACCTGCTAAACTTACTCCAGAATTGAAATCAAAACATTTCAATTGGGCTAAACAACACTAACATGTTTCCTAAAGAAAAGGAAGAAAAGGGAAAAAGTTATTTATTTAGTTTGTAAATTGTAATGTGACTGATTGTTTATTGTAATGTGAGTGACTGAAAACTGAGCTTTTGCATTATTATTATTTTTATTTTTTCAGGTTTTTTAGATGAGTCCTAATTTGAAATATTGATGATTAAAAACTTAATGACTAAGTTTTTTTTGTTATACACGGAAAATTTTAAAATTGTGTTACACTGTGGACTAGAGGGTAGTTTAGGTTTGATGGAGTGTCACCTGGGGTTTTTTCACTAATAAATTGTTGTTATCACTATAGTAACATGATTTAATTGTAATTAAAATTAGTTTCACTTGTGAAAACAGTTAAATTGTTAAACCAATTTTCACATAAAATGTGCAAATGAGTAAGTAAAATTAATATGCGTTCCGAATTTTACGTAACTCTTTTATTTACCAGATAATCATTTAAAATAAATTTTAAATTTGCCTAAAAACGTTACTGTTACAAATTGAGTATAGTAGACTACTAATTGAACTGCTTCAATGTAATAAAACATAAAAGCGCTTCTCTGTTAATAAAAATTGTCTGGATATTACTCTTTGCCTAATATTACAGGGTGCGGGAAAAGTTCGGAAACTTTTTATGCTTTAAAATTTTTATTGAGTAAAACAATGTTTTATTAATACTTTTATACTGTTGAATTTGTTACTCAATTCTCTCTTGAATGATTTATTAAACGTTCTTAAATGTTTTATTTTCAGATGTCTATCGAACGTGAAAACATTTGTACGCCTATAATTTCCCTGCATCAGCAAAGTAAACATCAAATCGAAATTGTGCGTTTTGTGAAATTGTGCGTGAAAAATTTTTCAGCGTTGAGCAAGCCCACAATGTCCAAAATGATCGTGTACATGCTTCAGGGTCTTCTGAGGCTAACAAAAAATGTCGCATCGTTTCACACACCCAGAAGCCAGCTGGAGTGATGGTTTGGGCGGGAGTGACATTTTTGGGCAAAACAGAGCTTATTTTTGTCGAAAATGGAATCAAAATCAATGCCAACAACTGACATTCTTCAAGCTGTAGTGTTGTCTTGGACCCAACAAACCTATCCGAACCAAAATTGGATCTTTCAACAAAGTTCTGCGCCAGCACACCGAGCAAGAATGACACAAGAATTTTGTAAAAACAATTTTCCAGCAATGGCCGCCATATTCGCCCGACTGAACCCACTCGACTACGCCATCTAGGGGATTCTAGAGGCAAAGGTTTGTTCTAAACCATACAAGTCGGTAGAGTCGTTGAAGCGCGATTTGGTGAAAGCGTGGAGCAAAATCGATGAAAAAATGGTGCGCGATGCAATTGATCAGTTCCCGCGGAATCTCAGAGCTTGTATCAGAGCAAATGGAGGAATTTTTAAAAATGAACTTTTGTAATTAAAATTGTATATATATTTTTTGATGTTCTTAGGTTATTATATTTTTTTTGACTAATAAAATTGTAATACAATCCTTTATTAAAATGTTTCCGAACTTTTCCCGCACCCTGTATAATATTCAATAAATAAAAATACCAAATATATCATGTCTGGAAACAGTTTCTTACATGATTCAGTTTATGGAGTGTGTTGGGTTGAAAAAAGTGCTAGATCTAAGTTGCTATCAGAAGTCATCACCCAAATACAAGATATGATCTAACTCTACATATATGATGGTTATGATAAAAATATTATGGCTTTTCCTAATGTCATATGTGGAATTGTAAACAAAATTTATACCTTCTTAAGAGCAGCCATACTTCTAGAGGATCATAGGAAGTTCAAGTTGCTAAGGTATTTTATATACTAATATACTTTATATACTTTATGTTTGAATCAATTTGTTTCATACTAATACTATAGTAAAGTATAAATAACAAAGGACCACCCATATAAAACATCCACAAAAATTTCAGCCTTTTAAAATAACATTGAAGTCTTTGTGTTTAAATATATAATATTTCAATGTTATATAAAAAAGTTGAAATTTTTTTATACATATAAAATTATTATACATTTAAACATTATTATAGACTATAAAGATTGTCCTTTACTCCTGCTCATTGGTGGCAGAAAATACAACAAATGATTATATACAATATACAGTATTGGACAAAACATTTGCAACCAAGATCGAACAATGCTAAAAAGTGTTCCTAATTTTACATGTCTTAAAAACGAAACGAACTATACTACCACAGCAAACAGTTCAGGAGCCTGGAGTCATAGCATGCCATGACATGAGCAATCAGCTGACAGGTGACAGCACACAGGTAGAATTTCGTTGACAAGTGCCATTTTGCAGCGGACAAAACAAGTGCAACTTTTTTGGTTTGTTTCGTTTTCTTAAGTCTGGTCCGTGTCAACGTCACAGAAGTTTTTTAATAATTAAAGGAAGTATCCAGAAGTTTCCAGAAGCATGCAGAAGCTTCCAGAAGTTTTCAGAAGAAGCATCTGGAAGCATCCAGTAGCATCCAGAAATATCCAGAAACATTCAGAAGCATCCAGACGCATCCAGAAGCTTCCAGAAGCATCTAGAATCATCGAAAAGAAGCATCTAGAATCTTCCAGAACAGGTTCACACAGGTTTATTTTACTATATAAGAGACATGTAAATCGACATGTAATTCAGTCAGTATAAGGAAGTCAATCAGTCAGTATTATCAAGACAGTTTATCAAAGTGAGTTTTATCAAAGTGTTTTATCGAAGAACATCAATACAAGAAGTGAAATACAACAAGTGTTTCATTACATCAATACAGTCCACATCCAACCAAGACGTTGTGTTCCACAGAGCATTATTGTATCATCACAAGGTAAATGTAACACGGTAAGCCTTGAGAAGTGTGATTATTTTTTTTTATTATTTTTATGACTTCAAGTGCAAAAATGGCTCCCGACAGTCTTGGATTGGAACTAAGAAAGAAAATTATTGGCGATTACGTAAGTGGAATGTCACAAAGTATTTGTGATAAATACCGCGTAAAAAAATGGACTGTATCAAGACTATGTTCCAAATATCGTTCTACGGGAAAGTTGGCAGCAGATAAAAAAGGTGGAAGACCGCGTTCCACCACTTCTAGAGAGGATTCTATGATCGTCAGATCCGTCAAGAAGGATCCCTGGATATCATCAGTCGAGATACAAAAGCAATTAGAGCTGCCTGTACCGAACCGAACAATCAGACGACATGCTGTTGAAGCCGGATTGTTTTCACTAAAAAACCAGAAGAAAACACTCCTGTTTGCTAGATCTCATATTGACTGGAATGTGCAGAAATGGCGAACTGTCCTGTTCAGTGATGAATCGAAGTTCAACATCATTGGGAGCAACAGCATTTGCCGTGTACGTTGACCGTCCGGAGAAACGCCTCAATTTACGTTACTGGCATAAGACCGTGAAGCATGGTGGAGGCAATGTAATGGTCTGGGGGTGTTTTTCTGCTAATGGTCTAGGTCCAATACATTGAAACGATGGAATAATGGACTGTTTCATTTTTATAAAAATATCCTGAAAGATGTAATGTTACCTCATGCTGAATGGAATATGCCAATAAAATGGGTTTTTCAGCAAGACAACAATCCGAAACACACTGCAAAAGTAGTCAAGCAGTGGTTTCAAGACAACCACCTATCGGTGATAATTTGGCCGCCTCAATCTCCGGATCTCAACCCTATCGAGAACCTGTGGGAGATCGTCAACCGCAGAATTAATCATGAAGGTGTTCGTAATAAGGATCAACTGTTTGAACAAATCCAAAAGGCCTGAGCAGCCTTTCCACAAAGTTTCATTGATCACCTGATCGAATCTATGCCTAGAAGATGCAAGGCTGTGATCGACAACAAAGGATTCGCCACGAAATATTGATAGCGAAAACCAGCTTGGTCAACATTTTGTCGAGTTGCACTTGTTTTATCCAGAAGGAAATCAACTTTTTTTAATACTTTTAATTAATTTATTAATTTTCGTGTACAAATAATGAACTTTGTGATGAATAAAACTTGAAGAACTTTGTCTCTAAACAGTTACATAGTTATTTCTCTAAATTGAAAAAATGCAGCACTTTTATATAAAGAAACTAAATTGGCATTATTTGGTTGCACTCGTTTTGTCCGATACTGTATATTTAGATATATAATATAACTAAAACAAATTGTTACAAACAAATCTCTATGCACAATTATTTGTTAAGTTCTAGTTAGTTAATTTTTAATTTTGTTGATTTGTAAGCTGAAATGCTTTAGATTGATTAAGCCAAGAAAAGGCGATCTGCAGATCCATGTTTGGGTATCAGTGTTCTAACATTTACTGAACCGAAAGAGTCTGCAAACATATGCAGCACTTGTTTTCTTGTTACTGGACGAGGCATTTCTCATCAGTGTACACAAGCTACTGCTGTAGACAACTTGATTGGCCACTGTTTACAATTAGGAGAATATGCAGAACAAATAACCAGTGCTATAATTAAAAGATGGAGAGCGAAGGTATAAAAAAAGGGACAGGTTTCAAACTAAAAACACAAGGAACACCTATTTCTGTTATATAAATTGTAACAGATGTTACAACAACTTTCTCTTCTAACAGTCATGGAATTTTTCTCTTCAACAGTCTTCCTTGAACTTTCTGACAATGTAACAAAAAAACTTTGTTCTACAATTAGAACAGGATTAAATGGAAGAGACAGTTGAAGAAAATAGTTCAAAAACTAGATAATCCTAAAGTACAACATGATAAGTTTTATAGTGTAGAGGAATTTGAATTTGTTTCTAACCAGAATGAACCTATCATAAAAGATTTAGTTTATATTAAAAATCCTTCTGATTTAATCCTGCATATTATTAAAGAAAGAGGTATAAATCCATGTGTAGGTTTTGCAAGAGTATCTTTAAATGGCAGAGGAGTATCTTTAAATGGCAGAGGAGTATCTTTAAATGGCGTATATTACAAATGGATCCATTAGATCTTCCATGAAGGAACTTGATAATATTTAAAACAACAGTATATCTGAACATGGATAAAAATACTTTGCTAGAAAATTTAGATGCTCCGCCTGAGCTGCATCTTCTTATTGGAGCAGTGGATGAGATAGCAGGATTTCTTACAACTGAGTGGGATGGTTTTGAGTTGTGGTTAAAAAAACACTATATGATAAAAAGAGGATATCATGGAGTTGGATGGGATGTTAATAATGCAAACAAAATTTTAAAATTACTTGATTCACTTCAACTTGAAGTGCAACTTAAAGTACCATATCTACTTCCTGTAGTCCAAAGCTTAAGAACTTTTAATTCTGTAAAAGAAGCTTGTTTTGGAAAAAAATTCAGAACATAAAATATCATTGTTAAGAGATGCTTTTCTATGCCTACAAGAAACAGCCTCTTCGCTTGGAAAGTCACTAATAGTTTCATAAAAAGTCCACACTATATGTTGCCATGTTTTTCCTTTTGTAAAGAATGTAGGATGTGGCTTGTCAAAGTATACAGAACAGTGCGGTGAAGCAATTCATAGTTTAAGCCTACATGGCAACGATATAAACGCAGTATAGATCATAAAGATTATGGAGATAGATTGAAGATTGATAGATTGCTGTTGTTGATTTTGGAATTAAAAGATTATAATACTTAATTTTATACTGAGATTATATTTAGTAAAAATTTTTTAGTAAAAAATTTTTTACTAAAAATTTCATTATATTGTTAAATAAAGCTGTCTTATAAAAAATCATGAGATTGGAGCAAACTTTTTTTCAAATAAAACCCAAAACTTTTGACAACCCAGGCCCACCTCAGTTAAATGTGTTTTCGAAAAACACATTTAACTGAGGTGAAAACTAAATTAAAAATAATTTATAGATTTCAAATTTCATTAAAAAATACTTTGATATCCAGGAGCTGTGGCTATGTAAAATTAACAAACCCCCTCATTTTTTAACTGGGGGAGGGGGTTCAGAATTTTGTGTTTTTTTTTACTCTTAGCAAGTGAAACTAATTTTAAATATGATTAAACCATGTTAGTTTAATGAAAACAATATTTTATCAGTGAAAAAATCCCAAAAGACGTTCCATCAAACCTAATATGCCCTCTGGTCCACAGTGGTTATATTGATTTGGACATGTAAAGAGGTAGATTATTTTATTGGAGTTTCTGCTTTTATTATTATCATTATCTAATTTTAAATTCATAATTTTAACTTGCACCTTAGCAACAAGAAAGTAACTTATTAAAAAAAAAAAATACTTTAAAAAAAACAAAAAAAAAAAAACAGGCATAGATTTTTGTCAACAAATTGTCAAAAAAAGTCAACAAATTGTAAAGTATGGCTAAAAATAAAAGATATGAGAACTGGAAAAGTAATTTAACTAAAAAGTGTTCAAAAATGTTGAGCAATCAAGAAATTTTGCAGAATATAATAAAAACCAAAACAAAAAGAAACAAAAATAAAATTCCCATTAGAAAGTCCATTGAGAAAAGAAATTAAACAATAAATTTATTAAATATTGTAGAAAATGAAAGTATAAAAAACAATTTAGAAATATAAAATTTAATGCTAATCTTCTCTTTTCACTCTAAAAACATTGGAAAAAACATGTCTGCTATTGTGTCATTATAGAAATAAGTTTTAATGTACTGAGTGCAACAGTTGTTTCTCAATAACTCTGAATTTTTATAAATAAAACTATTTTTTGTCTAAGGTTAAGTATTATTGTGTACCTTGACTCTTAAATAAAATATTGAAAGGGCCATTATCAATTCTTCTAGAACTTTCCAGGTCTTTTTGAAATTCTGATTTAATGCCTCATAACAATTGTCACTGTTTATATTTTTAGACCACTGGAAATAACCATGAAATTGTGAAATGTTTTTAGGCAAACATATATATATATATATATATATATATATATATATATATATATATATATATATATATCTATATATGCTCATTAAATGTTGTCCTTATAAATGATGATAGCAATAACCTCATTAATTACCTCAAGTTCTTTTGCTTTAAGCATTTGATCCTTGTCTTCAGCTGAGCCATCATTAGCATCATGCATTTCAGATGAAACTCTAAAGCAAAAAATGAAAAATAATTTTTATAATGTATATTATATATAAGCAAATTTATAATTAAAAAAAAAATGAAACTATATGATCACCGCTTTGGCTTGGATCCTGGAGTTCCTGGAGGTGTACTGAGTCGTTGGGCACGGTAATTTTCATAATGGTAATCTTGAGTAACTTCTTTCAAATCTTGCATGTATGTACTGCAAAAAAAAATTAGGATTAGGTTTAATTTCAAATACAAAAAAGGTTTCATTTCAAAAGCGGCTCTTATTTTTTTTAAAAAATATTTTTTTCAACTTAATTTTAATTTTAGATTAATAAATTAAAAAAAGACATCAAAATTATTTTTTTATAATTTTTGATATTACTATAGTTTGAACCCATCAATGAAATAAGAAAAACATAATAAAAGTGCATTTTTGTTTAAGCATAAACATTTATATTGAAGGCCTGTTGACAAATAAATTAACTTATTCCATAGACAAATTAATTACAAAGAAAAAATAGAACATTAATTATATAAAAAACAGACAAATATTTATATATGTAATTCTCTCTCAATATTATTAGTATTAGCATTGAGAGAGAATTATCACAACTAAAAAAAGAGTAGCTTCCTTAACAATATTGGCTTCTTTAGTCTTAGAAATCTAAATACATTTAAAAAAAAAAAAAAAAAATTTAATGCATAATTTATTATTTTGTAGAAAAAAAACTTAAAATTTAGCTTCACTTTAATTTACTTTTGACTAGTCTTCTACAATCAAGATAAATTTTTCTTTGGATCAACTTTGTTGTTTACAATCCATAAACAAGTATATGAGCTTTCTTACCTCAATGTAAGTATCTTTTTTAAAGAATGTTTGTCTCACAAACTCTGCTTGTTTTTTGATTAGAAAACAACCCTAATGCATTTAAGTTAAAATTTTGAGCTTTTTAAAACTGAGTTAGCGGATTCTTTCTGCTCATCCAGACGATACCACCTTTGTAGCAACCAGCAAGGTCTCACTACAATGGTCTTCTAGTATGTTTCCTAGTATTCCCATGTAAATGGCAAGTTCCAGATTTTTTAATTTTTTGATCAGGAAAAAAATTATTTTGATATCTATTTTCAATATAAATTTATTTTATTAAGAAAAACTAAATTTTAACACATTAAAATTTTTATCAATAAAAAAATGAACATCTTATAAACAGATATAGAACTGTTTATAAATAGTTATGCAGCTTTTTGACCAATATTAGCACATAGCTTATAAAACTTTTTGTTCAATATAAACACTTATTGAACTCTTAAAAAATTATAGAAAGAATGCTTTAAAATACAGCATTTTATTTATAAACAAAACTATTGAAAAGAACAATTACCTAATTAATTAACTATATAATAATATAAAAAAGGAAACCAAAAGTAATTAAAGTAAAAAAATAATTAATATATTTACATGAGCATTGTTCTTAACTTAACAAAGTCACTGTGAGCAGGGTTTTCAACTAAAAATAAAAATGAATAACTTTTATATCAAGTAGATAAATAATTACTAAAAAAGTTTAAAAAAAATTAGTTAAAATAAAAATGATATAAAATAAATTACTTTCTACAACGCCCCAAGGATATTGCCTCCCTCTGACCTTCTTTCCTTTAATATCAATAATACAGTTACTTCCCACCACAGCATAGGGTACTGCCATCTAAAGAGTATAAAAAAATTCAAATGGTCCTTTTTTTTTTAGCTTCTATCATCAAAATAAACACTGGTTAAAACTTTTTTATTTTTTTTTCAAAATGAAGTTTAGCTACCTTTAGTTCTTTTGCAAGCTGTTTAAATTCTTCGTCTTCTTCGTCTTCATCACAATCTGGGAAATTATATATCTTTATTTTCCTTTCACGAATTTCAGATATAACCTTAAATAAAATATGTTTATTATGTTTTATTATTTAAATTTAAAACTATTTCAACTCTTATACCATGCTTATGGTATTTAAAACAACAATAACGCCATCACAACAATAATCTTAATGATATTTGAGTAAGATTTTGTTAGCATATAAAAAGTTTAGAGCATTTTTTTAAAATATTATTATTATACTATTATACTTAATTTAAACGAATATTTATACAGAGTAGAGATTTATTTAATATCACTACTCTGTATAAATAATTAAAGTAACATAAAAAAAAAACAACTTTTCAAAAGATGTTTTTTTATGTTACATTAATTATTGAAACCATTGAGTTAAAGATATTACCTTTGAAAAAGGTAAATTTTTAGGGTAAATAATCATAAGTTAATATTTAATGTTAACCACATTGCAACCAAAAAAGAACCAAAGAACAACCTTTTTTATGAACTGGTTAGCTGATTCAAATTCAATGAAGTTGTTTAAGCTAGTTGTGCTTTGGGTGAAGAAAAAATAGTTTAGAGTTAACTTTAGAGCTTTAAAGGCCAACTCTTGGTTGTTACATTAAGAATACACACACTATTAAAATTTCTAATATTTAAGAAGTTTATCAGTTCCAAAATGCCAATCCTGTGCTTATGTATGGTTTTTTAAAACTTTGTCATTCTACTTTAGTACTTTTGTATTAGGAATAAATGTTTTGTGTTTCATATAATTACCAGGATACTGGTAATAATAAAGGTGTATCAGTATTTGTTTTACAATAATAAATTATTGTAAAACAAATCATTTGGTATCATCATTTCTAACATGTTGTTATGTTTTTTAAATATATCATACTATTTGATTTTGTTGCTGAGCTAACAAAATGCTAAAAATTCTTAACAATATACTAATAATAATCTATACTTATTATTAGTAGATTTAGTATTCACAACAAAATTCTGTAAACGGGTTTTGGTGTATACAATATGAAATACAATGGCTCTTTAGTCATTACTAATTATGATTTAACAGTTGCAGTAGTGGTGTAGTGGTAGAGCGCTAGCCTATAAGCGAGAAGTTCCAAGTTTGATCCTTACTATGTCCTTAGTAGTACCGCACTCAACTTGTTTTTCCGCGCAGCGGCCTTGTTTGTCTAGGTTTATGTTTTGAAGTTATAGAATTGAGAGTGGGTTGTAACCAGAACTAAAGTAGCCTCCTCGACTGTAGTGGCCTTCATGGCCACTACAGTCGAGGAGGAACTCTTTGACTGTAGTGGCCATGAAGGTGAATTTTAATTAAAAATAATAATTAAAGTTTATAAATACAATATCTTATATACATTAACTTGTCTTCTATTTCTTTGTCCACTACATCTGCTTATTTTGTCTCATATATACGCACCTCTACATATATCTATCTGCATATATCTATTCAATCTCTGCCCTTTCTATATATTTTTAAAGGTTATTGGACGCGTCTTAGTTAAATGGTTTGTAAACAAGTTTGTCTAGCGTTTATGTTAGACATTTCATGCTTCATTTAACCAAATGCTTTGCTTGAGTAATTTATCTTGTTTTTTAATATTTATATCTTTATGCTTCAATGGTTGTAGTTTTTTACCTTTGATTGAGATTCAACCTTAGGACAATGGAAGAGTGGCTCAAGCTTGGTAGATAGAGCAGGTCCAATTACATTTAAGATGTGTTTTTAGACCTTGTCCAGAAGAGAAGGAGAATCATTAAAGAACCAGCCCAAATTTGTCAACAGTATTTCATAAAAGGAGGAATAAGAGATTAGTAGAGAATGGAATCCAGAGTAAATAAATGGTGAGCCCAATAATGAGAAGAAACCTAAGCAGATGCTAACTTGTAATGAATTGTATATACGGTTTCCATGAGATATCACTAGTGAGTGATAATCCAAGAAGACATAAAAATGAAAACTCAGTGAAAAGGTTGCCATTTATCAAAATAAGACTGTCAACAAAATTGTAATAATTTTATTGCAGTAAACAACTGAGTATTGTTGGAATTATAATTCTAATCTTGCTAATAGAATAGAATTAGAAGAAAATAGTAGAACCTTGTGGTACCCAAGAAATTACTAGACATGAAGAATGTTGGCCTTCAAGAATGACTTTAAAACTGCAATTAGAAAGACAAAGGGTAAATTAAGTGATTGCAAATTTTTAGTTTTTTAAAAACCTTACTCAAAGACCTTGCTAATAATATTTAAAAAAAATTGGAGCCACAAATGCCATTTTCCAGCAAGCTGGAAAACAAGTACAGTCAAACACTTATTGAATAGTTTAAAGAGAATTAAAGAGAGTTCTGAAGAACAAATTTGTAAGACTATGACAGGATTGTTATAATAATATTATATAAAATATATATTTTATAAATACAATAAGCAAAAAAATAAATGGCACAAACTTTTTTTGAAAAAATTTGTATAAAATGATTAAAAAACGGTAGTTGATTTTTGTTTTTAAGGGAAAAAACTATGAATTTTTTGAAAATAGCATTATATTGAAGCATCCTGTTCCAAAATTGTCAAATATAAGTTCATATGATGTATAAAAATCAACTGTACTTGTACTGATCAAATATTTTCTCGCAAAAAAGATAATGGCACAAATAAGAAAAATTACACACCATGACATTTCCACCACCGTATTTTACTGTTCCTCTCATGCAACTTAAATTGTATTCAATTTTATTCAATTAATTAAAACTTGTGTGCTAAAAATATATTTTATATTTTACATGTGAACGCATCTTATGTGTTACATATGTAAATATAATTTTAGACTTAAACTTACCAAAATTTTATTTTTTTTCCCACAAAAATCCAAAAAAAATACTCAATAAAGTTTTTGTGCCATTTATTTTTATGCTTCCAATATAACACCTGTGTGCTTTTAATGTTTTTAAAAACAATAATCCTTTGGTAAAATCAAGCACAAATACATATAAAAATCTTCTTAATAGTAGTACTCTTTGATGTACATTTACATTTTTTACAGTTTTAAAAAAACATGAGATAACAGATAAGTTAAAAAAAAAACATAAAAAAAAATGCTTGTGCCATTTATTTTTTTGCCTACTGTCTCTCTCTCTCTCTCTCTCAACCTCTCTCTCTCTCTCCCTCTCTCTCTCTCTCTCTCTCTCTCTCTCTCTCTCTCTCTCTCTCTATATATATATATATATATATATATATATATATATATATATATATATAAAAATATATATATTTATATATAAGTAGATATACATATATATATATATTTATATATATATATATATTTATATATATATATATATATATATATATATATATATATATATATATTTATTGATAAATGTTGTATATTGCTGGAAATACAACTCTTGTCTGTTTAAGAGTGATCAATATCTTTTTGAAAAAAATAGATCAAATAATAATATTAAAATATTTTAAATGAGAAAATACAACTTTATAATGGAACTTGAAGTTTCATGCCATTCGGCAATCATCAGCCATATTATTCAAATATAAAATAAAAACCGTTATAAAAAATACAAATTTAGCATTGCAACGGCATCTGACGTCAAGTGTACGTGATCCAATATTTGCTAATCGCCGGTATCAAAGTTAGAAAGTAAAAATTTTTTCCTATGTCTACAAGCAGAAACCAATTCACTTTTTTTATTAAGTAGTAAACCACTATCAAAATTCATAATAAAATATTTTTCACTGATGCAAAGGTTACACCTTTTTGTAGATGGATTATAAGATTGGCATCTTTTAATTATGCTCCACTTAATTATAGGCATGTTACCTGCGTCTTTGTGTTTCCAGATCTCTTTGGAAAGTTCTGTATCATTTCTATATCTGGTTGCATTAAATGATTTAAGGTGGTTTGCAAATCTGAGCTTGAAAGCGTTTTCACTGATACCGATGTAATATTTTTCAGTAAGACTGGGATTAGGTGATGTTAAAGTGGCTTTATATACAACGTTTTTTGATAGACATTCGTTATTTAACGGGCATGCAGTTTTCTTAATGCAGTTGCAATTTATATCATTAGTGGTGAGTTTGTTGCGCAAAATTTGTTGGTTGTGTGAATTAATAATAGATCAAATATTTGGTATGCAGCTGTAACTAACTTTTATTGTGTTTCTGTTGAAAATTTTGTGGAGCTTATGATGTAATGGAAAATGTAAGTCAATTAAGTTTAAGAAAAGGTGTCCAATTTTTGTTACCACATTTTTACTGAAAGGGGGATTAAACCATATTATATTTCTTTTTCGTTTATTAGTATTAGAAGGATTTAGATTTGAATGATATTGGAGATTAGTGGGAAATCCAGACTTTTCTAATGCGTCTTTATAAATAGGAGCAGACTTTTGGAAAATTTTTTCGTTTGAAGAATTAGAAGATAATCTATGTTCAATTGAGGTTGGTAATTGTTTTAAAATGCTTGGTGGATGGTTGGAACTAGCATGGATATAATTTAGCGTACTATCAGGTTTATGGTAAGGTTGAAAAGTGCAGTTATTAAGATCAAATGTAACATCAAGGTAGATAACAACTTTCATATTAGATTGAATGGAAATACAGAGGTTGTATTGTTTAAATATTTGAGTAAAATGCTTCTTAATTTTTTCCATTTTTGGACCGCTTGCGTTTTTAAACACGGCTTGGCCATCGTCTCTATATAATCCAAAATCAGATTTTTTATAAAATTGCAAAATTCGGAAGAGAAGAAAAATACCAACTAACTCACACACTTCCGCTCCATCAAATGCACCCATGGTAACATCAAACAAACCACTTGATTTCTTAATCCAAACTTGATCATTGGTAAATAATAAAGACTTACGCGCGTGGAGAATTAAAGATTTATGATCAGCATCAATGGAAACGTATTGTTCTGCAAAGTTTATGGAGTCGATAAGTAGCTTTTCTTTTATAGAAGGGTAAAAGTCAACGATGTCGAAAATAAGGAATTTATAAAAATGTTTGTCATTGATGTTTTTGAACCAATTTATTACATTTTGTGTACTATTCCACTGATTTAATTGCAAAATATTTCTTAGGTTGGTGATAATATCTGATAAAATATGCTTACTTATTCTACCAACTTCATTCTTAGCTGGGTTAATTAGACAAATAGTAGGATTATTTAAAAAATTAGGTTTATGGTCTTTTAATGTAATGAAGCAATTTGAAGAACTGTTTATATTGATTTTTTTAAAAACGTCACGATTCTTTAGAATAGTTTTTCCTTCATTATTAATGTGATCTTTTATAATAGGGTTGGTTTTTCTATAGTTATATATATATATATATATATATATATATATATATATATATATATATATGTATTTAATATATATTTTCATAGTTTTAACACCCTTATTTTTGCATTTGCCTAAGTTGGATGTTTCTTATAATCCTGTTTCTTTAATATACACAATCTTGACATCATATTTCTAAGTTTTTTCATGTCATCTGTAAATTATTTATTAAAAAACATCAACAACAAAAAAATCATCAAAAGAGTTTTGAACAAAAAACTAACTTTTGTCACATTTTTAATGTGGTAATTTAATGGTGGTTCATTTTTTATAATGTATACTTTTTATTTTGAATTTTATTTTATCTTTTTTTTTTTAATTAACTAAAATGGAGCAAAGTCTTACTTCATTTGTACTACTGAATTAAGGAAAAGTTTTGCTTTATACATTTCAACAAACATCAAATAAAATACAGTTTATAATTTATAATAATAAAAATTATTTATAATAATAAAAATTAAGTATAGCTAATTGAAATTTTTTTTCTATTCAAAAAATTGCACAACAAAAAAAAAAGATTGCATAACCTTACCTTTGATTTCAATGCCAATAACTCATTTTTTGTTAGAGTGTCTGCTTTACCTATTACAGGAACTATGTTCACACGTTCATGAAGCAACTGCATAAACTTTATATCCACAGGACGTAATCTAAAACAATGTCAAATAGTATTGTCAAATGATTGTTTATAAGTTATTATTAAACTTATTAGAGTTCCCAGCCTACATTTAGGGTAATTACATGTTTTTGTATGCTACTTCCATGAATTTACTTGTTTTTGCATGTCACTTTTCACAAAATTTGCATGCATACGCAAACTCTTAAAAAGTTTGCTTTTTATACAAATATTTACAAACTCTTAAATAGTTTTCTTAACAAAGTTGCATTTTTTTGCATGCTCTCTCATAACAATTTGCTATTGAATCCTTTAAATTTTTTATATTGCATATAGTTATAATTTCATCAATAAAATAATTTTTTGTATCATTTAAATATTTAAACAGACGTCAATAGAACTCATTTTAACTTGTGTCAAAATGTTTGGAGCATTATTAAAAAACAAATTGTATTCATATAAGTTTGCTGCTTAAAAATACTTCTTATTATTATTAAAAATTGTTATTAATATTACTGCAGGATAAAACATGCTTTTTTGTTTGAAATGTTATTAGAAATGCTTCAAAAGATATTTAGCTTTTTGTGCTGAAAAAGCACAAAAAGCTAAATATCTGAAAACCATTGTGTAGAGCTTTGCTAATTTTTTTGTATTGATCTGTTTTATAAGATCAATACACAAATTTTTTAGAAGAAATATATGAAAATACTCTTTAAGATTTACTCATTGTTCCAAAATCCTAACAGCAACATATTTGATAGAAAGCCAAGTTTCAGTATAATTTTGACAACCAAGTTGTTGTTCGGAAGTGAGTTCTTGTTCATGTTTTTGGCAACTTAACAACCAAATTAGTTTCATAAACAAAATTAGTATAATCTTCATGTCACTGTTTAAAAAAAGTGAATATGAATAAAAAACTCATCTAAATCAAATGAAAGCTTTTTAATGCCTTTTTTGGTGTGAATTTGTGGTGTGGTTGCAAAATTTTGATTGTCGCAAATTTTTATTGTCACAAATTTGATTGTCAAAAATAGAAAAAGGAATAATGTTGCAAATGAATTTAAGAAATAGTGTCGAAAACAAAAAAACAGAATAGTGTTACTAATGAATCTAAGGAATAGTGTTGAAAACAAAAAAAACGGAATAGTGTCACAAATGAGTTTAAGGAATAATGTTGAAAACAAAAAAACGGAATCAAAACCTTTTTTTGGAAACAATAGGTATAATAAAAATAAAATTAAAATAAATACATATTCATATTAAATGTTTTCAATAATATATATATATATATATATATATATATATATATATATATATATATATATATATATATATATAAAACAAAACTTCCATGCGGTAGTGGTGTAGTGGTAGAGCGCTCGCTTCATAAGAGAGAGGTTCCGAGTTCGATTTCCACCACGTCCCTGGTAGTACCGCGCTCAACTTGTTTCTCCGCACAGCGGCCTTGTTCGTCAAGGTTCGTGTTTCGGAGTTATAGAGTTGAGAGAGGGTTATAACCACTATTAAGTAGCCTCCTCATCTGTAGTGGCCTTCTCGGCCTTGGGGAGGTGAATTACAAAAAAAAAAAAAAAAAAAAATATATATATATATATATATATATATCAAACAAAAATGTTGACAATATTTTGACATCATGACAAAATGTTTATCGCAGCAAAAATGTTGAATGGAACTTTTACACTTTTAAACGTGAATAATTTTTCAATTAATTGGTCCATTTTGACACCTCTAAAATAAAAATTTTAGAGGTGTCAAAATGGACCCTTTTTTTGCCCCTAAAATTGCCTTAACAGGGATATTACTATTGCGCAATCAACTGTTTTTTTTCGGTATTACACTATTTTTGTCTGGGTTTGACCCTATTTTTAAATAATTCTCCCCAACTACAATTCCATTTTTACTATTTGCGACACTATTCTGTTTTTACTATTTGCAACACTATTCCGATTTTACTATTTGCGATACTATTCCATTTTTCTATTCGCAACAATATTCCTTTTTTTTGCGACATTAGTTTTATGAGATAACGACTTTTATGTCATTATCTCATAAAACTTAAATGTTGCTTTTGTAATATCAGATTTTAGCACACCTTTAACAAAAGGAGCAATGCTAAACTGTTTATTTGATACTTTGATGAAAGCTTTGCCACAACAGAACCAGGAAACAATGAGATAATCTTGCATTATCATTTTTATGCTGACATAAAACAATAACTTCAGTTTGCAACTTGTAAAGCATGCACAATTTTAGCGTGAGAAACTTAGTCATTTATAACATGAACATCAAAAAAATCCAACTGATCCATGGAACTGCTTTTGATATTCTACAAGAATTTTGGCTAATTTGTTTTTTACTTTTATCATGCTTTACAAGTTGACTAATACCACTGGTAGGTATACTGAAAGATACTTATACAATAATTTGGAGATTTGCAACTTCAACTTTGTTTCTCTGCTCAGAGGCCTTGTTTGTCCTATTTCAGAGTTATAGAGTTGAGTGAGGATTGTAACCACAATTAAAAGTAGCCTCCTCGACTGTAGTGGCCTTTATGGCTTTGGGGAGGTAAATTGAAATTAAAAAAAATAAAATTGCAATAAGCTAAACTTAAACTGTGGTTAAACAGCTGAAACTTACTTATCTGCTTTTCAAAGATGTTGGTAAGTAGTCTTACCCATTTATATTATGGTTAATATTTTTTATTTTGTTTTTTATTAATATTTAGTTATATTTTAGTTACCCTTAAAAATGTAAATTTTAAAATAATTTAAATAAAATCAGTGCCCTGCTAACCCCAGAGTCATGCGAGAATCCTGCATGGGCTTCAAGCTTTTTATTATAGAAGGAAAAACAATTACTTTACTATATTCTTTAAATGATCAACAAATAATTTCTTATTTATTTTTTAATGCTTTGACAAATTAAATTAAACTTTGAGCAATAGTATATTAGTATTTTGCATAATATATCTAACATAAATGTTTAAACGCTTGATTGTTTCTATTTTTGCATGATTATTTAACAAAAATGCATGCTTTTACATGTTTTGCATGCCCATAAACAATTGCATTTTTTGCATGCTGAGTAGGAAAACTGAATTATAAACTAAATGTAAGCTTCGTATCTGTCCGCACTGCATATTCTTTAACAATGTGGTCATCAAAAAGCAAAATTTTTTTTTGGAATTAGTAATGAATATCAGCTAAACTAAAATCTGATATTTTTTTAACTTTCCCAATTGAATTAAAAACTAAATATAATATTCTGAATTATAAACTAAATGTACACTTCGTATCTGTCCACATTATGTATTCTTTAACAATGTGGTCATCAGAAAGCAACAATTTCTATAGGAAAGAATAATGAATGTCAGCTAATCTATATTCTGACATTGTATCTGACCTTCCAAAATTATGTTTTTAATTATTTAAAAGGATTCCTAAAGTGAACTCAAATTAGATTTGTTAACACAAAAATACTTAATCTTTGTTCGAAGATTTGAAAAGTACTACCAAAGCCAATTGTATTTTATTGTGATGTAAACTATTGAAAAAATCTATGCACAATCTATGTTTGACCAATTCTACTGTTTGTTGTACAAGCATGTAATGTTTATTCAAAAAATATATATATACTACAGGTCTTGTTTTAAATAAAAAATGCTTAACGCCTAATGTAAATTTGACATCATAAAATTCTCTTTATTTTTTTAAGACAAACTTTTCAAAACTATTGCAATACTATTAACTACCACGAAACAAATTAAATAAACATTAAATAAATGTAGAAAAATGTAGAAATTTTATGTTTATTTTCTTTCATTTTTTTTTTTTTTATATTAAATAACTAAACTTGATATTACTTTGTTTGATATAAATAAATTTCTTTCTTTTCTCAACATTTGTGAATTAAATCATGAATTAAAACATATTAAATTTTATTAAATGATTATTTCTTAAATTTCTAATTGCAACTAAAAATGATTTTTTATTTTAAAAAAATTAGCTAAATTAACTAAAAATTATTTTTTATTTTAAAAAAAATTAGCTAAATTAACTAAAAATGATTTTTATTTAAAATAAATTAGCAAGTAACAAATAAAAATACTACGTTAATTTATTTACTTTATTTATTAAAAGTTTATTATTTTATCAGCGATTTTGTTGTGAAAGCAAAGATTATTTTTCCAAACACCATTTATTAAAATCACTGTATCTACTAGTTTTTTAAAAATACCTGCTGCGATTTAACTTGCATTATAAAAAAAAGTTTAATGTACATTTTGTGCAAATTTTTGATGCAGCCTCTGAACAGGTTAACAAGGAATTTAATTTTTAGTAAAAAAAAAAAAAAATGTTTAGGAAGGAAAACCAAAAAAAATAATTGCGATAAACATGAGCTACTTTTTTTTTTAAGAATAAATAAAATTTAAATATTGAACAATATTTTATAATATTTTAAAATAATTTTGATAGTTAAGGTAAACCCAAGCGCCAACTTTAATTTTATTAAACTTAAATATATTTTTTTAATCAGAATGAAGTTATATTTTTTCATCAGAATAAAATTATATACTTTTTAAATTAGTTTTAAATTAAATCATATATTTTTTATTAGAACTAAATTATATTTATTACGATCTTTGCTTCAAGCTTAAAGTATTAGCATTTTTTAAAAAAAATCAATCATTACAATAAAATAAAAAAATAAAAAAACATAATATAAAATAAAGATAATTTAAAATAAAATTCAACTTTTTTTTTTTTCTAATTAACTTTTTTTATTATTAATTAGAAATCAAAGTAATTTTTTTTTTTGCAATCAAAAGTTGTATAAATATATTCTTCTGCTCTCAAGATGATAAATAGTTTTTATTATATATATTTCTTTTATGGCTTTTTTTTTATGTTTTATTTAATAACTCCTTATACAAAAAAAAAATTTGTCACTAACTATAAATAATTTTGCTTATAAGATAAAATAATTAGCTTAATTAAGTTTTCTTAATTAATTTTATCTGAACTTTTTTAATTAGTAAATAGCACTTATATCTAACATAATTACCATTCAAACTTTTTATTATATTAACTGTCATAATACATATCAGGGGCTATTCTAGACCGTTTTCAACAGCGTCGACCGCATTTGGGTGCCACCCAAATTAAAGTTTGAGGACTTTTTTTTTTAACATTTTTTACGGCAAATATTGTTTTTGCTTTTTTTTGAGAAAAATGCTGATTTTCCACTAAATTTCACTGGGACGGAGGGGTACCGCCACCCAAATTTTTTTCCTAGAATAGGCCTTGTATATATATATATATATATATATATATATATCTATCTATATATATATATATATCTATCTATCTATCTATATATATATATATATATATATATATATATATATATATATATATATATATATATATATATATATATATATATACATGTATATATATATATTAACCGCCATTCAAAAGTTAAAGTTTTTTTTTAAAATTAATTACTTATTTTATTGACTAATTTAAAAGTTAAATAATCATAAAATATATCAACTTATTATTTATAATTATCGGCATAAATCAATTTGAAAATAGTTAAATCATGCTAGCTGATATATGTAAATCAAATTTTTATTAGATAAAATTTGATTTAAGTATATCAAGATGACAAATAATCTAATAAATTTACATTATTTACATTTTATAAAACAAATTTTTTTCTATTGCTTCAGTAAACAGTTTTTATTGTGTGACTGCCATTTTATAATATTTAGTATAAAAAATTTTATTCAATTTTTTTAATTTTTAACCAAATACTTTGATATGTTTTCAAAGCTCAGTTTGTAAGTAAGTACCTATTAGTTCCTGGAAGTACACGGTTTAACTTATTTATCCAGAGAACAAACTTGTTTGTGTTCTTTGTTTTATCCTTTTTGAGAAAAATTTTAACATTTATTTAACTCTTTGAGATGATAATAAAGAAAACAATTGGTGCTTTTTTAAATTAGTTTATAACAAATATCTTCTTAGATGATGCTGTAATATTGATCAGTTTAAACTGATTAAAAACCATTGACTATTTTTGCAGATGACTTACTGCTAGCACTTATTTAAACTACTTATGTATCAATTCAAACTTAATGTGTTATAACCAAGTGTTATACACTTCTTGTTATATGAGTAGCAGGAAAAAACTTTCTTAGAATTTAATATTTCCCTTTATTTATTTTAAAGCTTCCTTTAACTTTTTCTAATTTTTATTCAAAGTATACAAATAATTATAATTTTATTTTTTTTTTGCTTTTTTTTTTTTAGTTTTTTTTTTTATATATTTGCTTTTATAATTTTTTTCCATTTTCAAAAATTAAAGAAAAAATGAACAAAAACATATGTAAGCTTTGTATACATCCTCATTGTGCACTCTTAAGCAATGCGGTCATCAGAAAGCAATAATATATATCGGAAAGCTGAAAATTAATCAAAATGAAATCTGATTGATCATGGATTTAACTTTCCAAATTTAATTTCTAAAACATACAAAATTTTAATCTAAGGTTATTTTATAATCCATTTTAATAAAAATTTTTAGAAAAAAGTTATTAAGTAAAAACTGCTTTATCAATAGTAAAAATTTTAAAAAATAGTAAAAAACAACAAAAATTACCTACTGTAAAAAAATATAAGAATATTATATATGTTGAATAATTACCAGTGACTTTCTCCAAATTAATAAAAAGATATTAAGTAAAAAAGCTACAAACAATAAAAAAAATAATTTTATGCTATAAATGTTGTTTATACATATCAGGCATTGATTTTAAGGGT
Organism: Hydra vulgaris; assembly: GCF_038396675.1. Classification (NCBI taxonomy): domain Eukaryota; kingdom Metazoa; phylum Cnidaria; class Hydrozoa; order Anthoathecata; family Hydridae; genus Hydra; species Hydra vulgaris. The sequence goes on from NC_088929.1 coordinate 31,280,339, forward strand.
TATGAATAGAGCGATTTATGTACCTCTTAAGCGATTTTTCGTTTAAGCAGTAAGCGATTTTGGTTAAGCAACTTTTTTTCAGTTTTAACTTTTAAATTATTCTATAAGCGGTAAGATAAAAGAAGTAGGGTCAAATCATTAAATTTCAACCAATTTAAAGAAAACTTTGTGGAGCACAGTTTCTGATTTTCCTGATTTTTACATATTGTTATGTGCATCATGTAGATAGGTAAAATTTGAAATTTCAGACTTCCAAGTTCAACGGTTCAGAAATTATAGCCTTACAAACATGACACAGTGCCCCTCCCCCCTCGATTTACAAATGGTCAAAACAGACTACTTTAGAGCTGTATAACTTTTTTCTCACTTTCAACAAGTGTCTCATTTTTTCTAGAACTATTTTCTGGATAGTTCTCTCTTTAAAAAAGTGGTTTTTATTAACTTGTGTTAAATTAGAAAAAAATTATGACCTCCTCAACTTTGGAAAAAATCATAAAATTGCTAAAATATGCCAAAATGAAACTAACTGTAGCATTATTCTATTCATCCACAAGTCTTTACAGATAAGGCCATTAGATCTTTATTGCATTTTTTCATGCATTTACCATAAGATTCAAATTTTGATAGTAACTATCAAAAATGTGTGCGAGATTTTCCAGCAAATATACAATGTAATGGTCTTAAAAGGAAATTAACAAAAGATAATTAAATTACTAAAAGTTAGTTGAATTTGATTGATGCCACCCCAAAACCCCTCCCCCCTCACCTTAGTGAGAGGAGGGGGGGGGGGGAAGGGGTCTAGACCACATAAACACCACTGATTATCTATAATAAAATAGAATTTAAAGAAATAATAGTTTCATTTTGAAATTAATTTAGATATTTAGATATTAAGTACCTAAATATCTAAATTAATTTAGAGACGTTTATTTAAACCATAATGAAGGTCTCTAAAAAGTTACTGCCCCCTTTATTTGTGCCCCTATCTACTATAAAGACCAGATCAAGGAGAGGACAACCAACCATATCTTCCCTTTTATTAAAAAATGACTTATAATTAGTTGCACCCTTTACATAAGCCAGTTGGCAGATTAGAGGGGCACTAGTTTTTAGTAACAACCGTTGATAATTGAAAAATAGGGTAATTTAAAAATGCTGGTACTTTTGGTGTGGATTTGACAAGTTTATAATGTTTGCATTTTCGGATAGTTAGGTCTAATGGTCTTATATGCTGTTAATCTTAGATCAAAACAAAGTGTTAGAAAAATTTACAAGCATCTCAAAATGGCTGAAAAATGGACTTTTTAAGCGAGTGGACATTTTGCTTTTAGATATATTTAAGTTCTAAACTGCAACAAGCTGCCTATATTTTGCCCGTTTATTGCAGACAGTAGTAGCTAATCAGAAAACTTATCTGTAAAGACTTGTGGATGAATAGAATAATGCTACAGTTAGTTTCATTTTGGCATATTTTAGCAATTTTATGATTTTTTTCAAAGTTGAGGAGGTCATAATTTTTTTCTAATTTAACACAAGTTAATAAAAACCACTTTTTTAAAGAGAGAACTATCCAAAAAATAGTTCTAGAAAAAATGAGACACTTGTTGAAAGTGAGAAAAAAGTTATACAGCTCTAAAGTAGTCTGTTTTGACCATTTGTAAATCGAGGGGGGAGGGGCACTGTGTCATGTTTGTAAGGCTATAATTTCTGAACCGTTGAACTTGGAAGTCTGAAATTTCAAATTTTACCTATCTACATGATACACATAACAATATGTAAAAATCAGGAAAATCAGAAACTGTGCCCCACAAAGTTTTCTTTAAATTGGTTGAAATATAATGATTTGGCCCAGTAATAAATTTTTAAAAAAGTCACAACTTTTGAATTACATTTATGTAAAAATATTTGTTACAAAAGTTTGAATGACAATTATGTTTGATATAAACGATATTTACTAATGAAAAAAACTCAAATATAATATTTCGTTTTTATTTTATTGTAATGATTGATTTTTTAAGCATGAAGCAAAGATCATAAAAACATAATTTAATTCTGATAAAAAATATGATTTAATTTAAAACTAATTTAATAAAAATATATAATTTTATTCTGATAAAAAAAATATATAATTTAATTTAGATTTTAAAAATATATAATTTAATTTTGACTTAAAAAATATATTTAAGTTTATTAAAATTAAAGTTAATGCTTGGGTTTAACTTAACTGTCAAACTTATGTAAAAATATTACTAAATATTATTCAATATTAAAATTTTATTTGTTTAAAAAAAAAATAACTCATTTTTATCGCAATTGTTTTTTCGGTTTTCCTTCCTAAACATTTTTTTACTCAAAATTAAATTTTAAATAAACAGTTGCATCAAAATTTTCACAAAACGTAAGTTAAACTTTTTTTTATAACACATGTTAAATCGCAGCGATTATTTTTCAATAAACGATATATACAACGATATAATTTTGATAATAAAATAATAAACTAATAAACGTTTAATAAATAAAGTAAATAAATTAACGTAATTTTTTTATTTGTTACTTACTATTTTTTTTTTAATAAAAAATCATTTGCAGTTGCAAAGTCGCAATTAGAAATTTAAGAAATAATCATTTAAAAATGATTAATTTAGAAATTCATTTATGCAAATGTCGAGAAAAAAAAAATTGTAAATGTCAAACATTTTTAAAAATGCAATACTAAATGTAATTACTTAATATTAAAACAAAGTATAAAAAAATAAACATTCCTTTATAGTAATAATAAAAAAGCTGTTAAATAACATTTAATTCATTTTGCAGTAATTAATATTATTGCAGTAATTTATAAAAGTTATTGTCTTTGAAAAATAAAAAAAATAAAGAGAATTTTATGATGTCATATATGTTATGATGTCATATGTGTTAAGCTGATGCATTAAGCATTTTTTATTTAAAACAAGGCCTGTATATTGTTTTTTATATATTATATACAGTATTGGACAAAACATTTGCAACTAACATTGAACAATGCTAAAAAGTGTTCCTAATTTTACATGTCTTAAAAACGAAACAAACTATACTACCACAGCAAACAGTTCAGGAGTCTGGAGTAATAGAATGCCATGACATGAGCAATCAGCTGACAGGTGACAGCACACAGGCAGAATTTCGTTGACAAGTGCCATTTTGCAGCGGACAAAACAAGTGCAACTTTTTTGGTTTGTTCCATTTTCTTAAGTCTGGTCCGTGTCAACGTCACAGAAGTTTTTTAATAATAAAAGGAAGTATCCAGAAGTTTCCAGAAGCATGCAGAAGCTTCCAGATGTTTTCAGAAGAAGCATCTGGAAGCATCCAGTAGCATCCAGAAATATCCAGAAACATTCAGAAGCATCCAGACGCATCCAGAAGCATCGAAATGAAGCATCTAAAATCTTCCAGAACAGGTTCACACAGGTTCATTTTACTATATAAGAGACATGTAAATCGACATGTAATTCAGTTAGCATATGGAAGTCAATCAGTCAGTATTATCAAGACAGTTTATCGAAGTGAGTTTAATCGAAGTGTTTTATCGAAGAACAATAATACAAGAAGTGAAATACAACAAGTGTTTCATTATATCAATACAGTCCACATCCAACCAAGACGTTGTGTTCCACAGAGCATTATTGTATCATCACAAGGTAAATGTAACACGGTAAGCCTTGAGAAGCGTGATTATTTATTTCTATTATTTTTATGACTTCAAGTGCAAAAATGGCTCCCGACAGTCTTGGATTGGAACTAAGAAAGAAAATTATTGGCGATTACGTAAGTGGAATGTCACAAAAAAGTATTTGTGATAAAATCGCATGAAAAAATGGACCGTATCAAGACTATGTTCCAAATATCGTTCTACGGGGAAGTTGGCAGCAGATAACAAAGGTGGAAGACCGCGTTCCACCACTTCTAGAGAGGATTCTATGATCGTCAGATCTGTCAAGAAGGATCCCTGGATATCATCATTTGAGATACAAAAGCAATTAGAGCTGCCTGTATTGGACCGAACAATCAGACGACGTGCCGTTGAAGCCGGATTGTTTTCTCGACGCCCTGCAAAAAAAACCGCTGATTTCACTAAAAAACCAGAAGAAAACACTCCTGTTTGCTAGATCTCATATTGACTGGAATGTGCAGAAATGGCGAACTGTCCTGTTCAGTGATGAACCGAAGTTCAACATCATTGGAAGCAATAGCATTTGCCGTGTACGTCGACCGGCCGGAAAACACCTCGATTTACCTTACTGCCATAAGACCATGAAGCATGGTGGAGGCAATGTAATGGTCTGGGGGTGTTTTTCTGCTAACGGTCTAGGTCCAATACATCAAAATGATGGAATAATGGACCGTTTCATGTATAAAAATATCCTGAAAGATGTTATATTACCTCATGCTGAATGGAATATGCCAATAAAATGGGTTTTTCAGCAAGACAACAATCCGAAACACACTGCAAAAGTAGTCAAGCAGTGGTTTGAAGACAACCGCCTATTGGTGATGGATTGGCCGCCTCAACCTCCGGATCTCAACCCTATCGAGAACCTGTAGGAGATCGTCAACCGCAGAATTAATCGTGAAGGTGTTTGTAATAAGGATCAACTGTTTGAACAAATCCAAAAGGCCTGGGCAGCGATTCCACAAAGTTTCATTGATCACCTGATTGAATCTATGCCTCGAAGATGCAAGGCTGTGATCGAGAACAAAGGATTCGCCACGAAATATTGATAGCGAAATACAGCTTGGTCAACATTTTGTCGAGTTGCACATGTTTTGTCCAGAAGGAAATCAACTTTTTTTAATACTTTTGATTAATTTATTAATTTTCGTGTACAAATAATGAACTTTGTGATGAATAAAACTTGAAGAACTTTGTCTCTAAACAGTTACACAGTTATTTCTCTAAATTGAAAAAATGCAGCACTTTTATATAAAGAAATTAAATTAGCATTATTTGGTTGCACTCGTTTTGTCCAATACTTTATGTTATTTTGAATGCATTTCATAATTTTTATTAATATGGTCATTAAGTAAGCAAAAACTTACATTAAAAATGACAGTGATTGTCCCCTTCTTTCATGTCTGTAGTCCAAAATACCTTCTTTTTTTAAAATTTGATTTAATTTAGTTTAGACAAAAATCATTCATTCAAAAAAAAAAAAAAAAAAAAAAAAAAAAAAAAAAAAAAACTTGCTTTATTTAAATACAATTAATCTAGCAAATCATCATTAAATCATCAAATGTTAAAATAAATCATTATGTTTTCATTTACTACAAACTTGTAAAAATGTTTACACTAAATCTATCTAAAAAAAAATTAAACAATATTTTAATTTTTTAATTAAACTCAGAATCTTTTTTAGTAATACAAGCTTTACTGATCAACCTTATGGAATCATCTATGCTATACATCAGCTATATGAAAGGCCTCTTGTGTGTATAAAGTTGAAACTTTTCGCCATTACCAGGCTCTCACTCTCACAATTTTTTTACCATTACTCTCATAACCAGGCTCTTAAGAAAATCAGAAAATAATATTTTATAAAAAAAAAAAATTATTTTCAATTTTTTTTAAATCTTCATTGGTTTTTATGACTGTGTGAGTTGATGTTACTCTCATTAATTTCTTTTGCATTTTTTTTTATAAAGAAACTGGATTACTTAGATATCTTAAAAAGAATGCTTTAGTAGAGTTGACCAAAATCCCCTTGATTTCTCGAACTCTCAATATCTCAAACTTTTTTCACTGGACAGTTCAAGAAAAAAATTTGAGACACAAGTTGTGTTTTAGATTTGTGCCTCAATTACAAAATCGAAAGATAAGAAATATTTCAAATTATTTATTTTTTTAATTTACTTTAAATTACAGTTGACTCTCAACATCTCAACTAATCAATATCTCAAACTTAATTTCTGGTCCCTTGAGCACTCAATCGAGCCAAAATCCTCTCGATTTCTCGAACTCTCAATATCTCAAACTTTTTTTACAGTCCCCTGACAGTTCAAGATACTGAGAGTCAACTGCATTTATTTTTAAATTATTATAAATCATTTTAGATAAGTTCTTAAGGTGTATCTCTAAGACTGTGCACCTTCATATCCTAGTATTGGTGAACATTTTACTTTTTTGATTAAAATCATAACTTTGGAAAAATAATAGATTTGGCTAAAAAAGAATTCAAAACTTTTTATAACCATTATTGCAAAATAAAACTTGAGTAAAAAAATTATAAAACTAATATAAAGGTTTTTGATTTTTCAATATTTTTAGATTTGTAACTTGTGTTTTAAATCTCAGGAGAATGAGTTTTTATCAAATTAATTCACAAATTATTTAGTTAGAGTTCAAATCTTGGTTGTTCCCAAGAACACTCCCTAGTTGTGTATTTTGATATAAATTTTAATATGGTATACATAAATATATACAAGAAAATCATGTGGAAACAATTACCCATGTCCTGATGGATTGATAAAATAAAAGCAACAGTGAACACGATTATCAGTAATATTTCTTCGATTCAAACCAGATTCATCATTCAAATAATTCTCAAACTGCTGCTCGATATAATCTTTTATTGGTATAAAACTTAAAAAAAAAAAAAAATTAATTATGAGTTTACTTGCTTAGCTGGGAAATATTAGTTATAAAACATACCAAGGCGCCATTATAAAATCCATAAAGTTGTTAATTTATGATTTTTGCATAGCAGTAAAATTGTTTACCTTTCTGTGCAATCAATACTGTCAGCAAAACCTGGAGTGTCAACTACTGTTAATTTAAGCTTCACACCACGCTCTTCTATTTCTACAGAGGATGTTTTAATTTCAAGAGTACTTTTTACACGTTCTAAATTTTTCAAAAGTTATAAACTTTAATAGACAGATATAATAATCCATATATAATTAGTCCAAACTTAGTATATCATCAGTCATAAATATAAATAAATAAGTAAATAGATAAATAAAGATCTATTACATAGATGTATTCATATAAGGACAGTATATACTTGTTACATCAAAATTATACAAATATATTTTACAAACAGTAAAATATATTTGTATAATTTTGATGTAACAATCGACTTAAAACTATATATTTTTTGTATTTTGCATTAACAAACTTTGTTGCTGAAAACAACAACCACCCTAAAGAAACAAAAATAAAAAGTACACAAATTATTTAATTTATTAATCTTTTTTTTCTTTTTTTCTATTTAAATTTATTTTCATTTCCTATTTTGCTTTCTTTGTTTTTGAAACTTAGTTTTTTTCGCAAAGTGCTTATATTAGAGTAACTTATATCATTTTATTATATTAAGCGTATTATTACTTTCGCAAAGTAATAATATGCCTAATATAATAAAACTTGCAAACGGTCGTTTGCAAGCTTGAAATAAAGAGACCATATAAAGAATAAAAGTAGAAATGATTGGTGTAGAACAAACTGAACATGATTCATTTAAGGGTCTTGAGCAACCCCTTAAAATACTTTTTTCAAAATATTTTTAAATCTAGTGTTATGTATTATATAGAACAAATTTAGAAAGAGGGATCAGATTTTTTTCAAAAATCTTGTTTTAAAGGCCACCCTACTATCTTTTTTTTTTATTTCAAAATCAATAAAATAAAATCCTAGAGAAATACTAATTTGTAACTTTTATTACAAGAATTTTGGTTTTTTAAGAATTTACAAAAAAAAAAAAATTTTTTATAAAATTAATCAAAATTGCTTCTCAAAGCTTTTTATCAAGTTCTAAAGGAAAATACTCATTAAAGCAAATAACAACAAAATATATTAATGTTAATATATAACATAAAAATTATCGATATCTTGATGGAATTGTAAAAGCTATTATACAAAATCTGTTAAAGCAGTATTGTAATGTACAACATTGATATGTAAACAATGAACATCTGGTTCATCTAAGTCATAAAGACTAGGACTCAAAGATTCAAAGATTATTCTACTACATTTTATTAAAAAATAATAAAGAAAATTAAATTGGGAAAAACATGCAAAACATACCATTAGCTGTTTTCCTTATTTTATCTGCATATAAATCTGTCAAAAACAAGCTGTTAACTAAGGTTGACTTGCCTAAACCAGATTCTCCTAAAGAATAAATATTTAATGTAGTTCAATAAATATTTAATGTATTTATAAAAAAATCTCCTAAAGAATAAATATTTAATGTAGTTTAATAAATATTTAATGTATTTATAAAAAAAATGTAAAAAATTAACAACTTTACAGAAAAAGTTGTATCAAAAAAAAAAAGTTGTATATTATATCATTTTTCATGATGCTAACAATAGCCAAACCTCATTGCAAAATAAATAAGACCTCATTTATTTAATTCATACCAAGAAATTATTGATAATAATAAAAAATACTTTAAAATTTTACAAAGCTTTCTTTTTGTTATTGTGTTGTTGTTATTAGGGTGCTCTAAGAAGAGTCTTAGAAGGTCTTATTATAGAGCACCTGCAAAGAATTTAATTAGGGAGCTCACGCCTCCTTCCTTACAAATGATGTTTTTATAGCCTGAGCCGGTATTGAACCTTAAAGCGCTTGGTTTTGAGTCAAAAACTCTAACCACTGTCCCACGGCTACTTATAATTATATAAATGCTTATAACTATATAAATACAAAAAATGAAAATTATAGATATAAACTAATATTTATTTTTAATAAAACCTGTTTAAACTAGTAAAAATTTGTTTGTTAAAAATTAACAAAACTATACAAATAACTCAAACATAAAATTAATAATTCAATTACAACATAAAAATTAATTACAAAAGTTATTTCAAATAATTTGTTGCTCTTTTGCTTAGAGTTGTATTTTAATGCGATTTTAAAAACGTTTATATTGGATAACACTTTTATACATGAAATACAAGAGATAAACTTTGTAATTGAATAAGTATGATAAAAAATTGTTAAAATATAATAAAATACATCCTTTTACAGTTCTGATGATTTCATGCATCCACATATCTTAATAGTATGTCATAATATTTCTACAAAAATAAAATTTATTTCTTAGAAAAATTGTTTTAATTTTATTGCATAAAAAATATGGTTTTTATCTAAAAGTTAAAAAAGATACATTTTTAAAAGTTTTTGATATTTATTTTTTTTCAACAATAATATTTAAACATATTTATACACCATCGGATGTATTATATATATATATATATATATATATATATATATATATATATATATATATATATATATATATATAATATATATATAACAGGCCTTGTTAAGAAGCATTACGCAGGTCGCATTTTGCCTGCGAAAAGGCGATTTGCCTACGCGTTCAGCAGTTTTGCGCTACACAAAAACTTATATCTTTTTGAATATTTAAATTATCTTTTGATTGTCGTTAACTTGACGTTTATTCAGAAGAAATAAAGTTGTAAGTAAAAGCATTTAACTGCAATTGTAAACTAATAGATTTTTTGTTAAAGAAACAGTTTGTTTTATAATTTTTTTTGTTGTTGTTAAAAATTAGTTAAAAAAATAAAGTGTTACAAGTTTTATCTTAAGGAATTAAATATATAAATTCCTTTTAAATATAAAATTATTTTTAGTCATAATAGTTTAAAAAATGCACGATATATTTTGATGTAAATATTTTATTAATAAGATATTTTGTTTATTGTTACTTCAATAACGTAAAGTTTTAATGAGGTTCGTTTAATTTATGGAAATAAATTATGATCACGAATATGTTATCGGTAACTGATAAATAGCAAAAAAAAACTCTTTATTGTTTAAAAACATTATTAAAAAGAGTTCACAAATTAAATAAGAAAAAATTTATTAACAGTTTATAAAAGAACGAAAAACCAACTGTAAAATCATAAGAAAATAAACAAACATTATTTTATGTTTCATGAAAAAAATATTTTTTTCAAAATAAAACTTAGTCCATATTTGAAAAAAATAATAAAAATGATTTTTTAAATAAGAACTTAGATTTTATTTGTTATTAACTTTTGTTATAGTGAAAAAAAAAAAAATGTTTGTATGTTTTTAAAGCGTTAACAAAATAATTTTAATTACAATGCGGTACTTGAAAAGACGCTAGTGACGCAATATAACTTCTAACGATGCAAAATATATTTGCTGAGTAGAGTTACTTTAAAATGCGTTACGCGTTTTCGCTACACAGCGAAATCTCGTAATAAGGCCTGATATTATATACATTATATATATTATATATATTACATATACTATATATATTACATATACTATATATATTACATATACTATATATATTACATATACTATATATATTACATATATTATATATATTACATATATTATATATTATATATATATATATATATACATATATATATATATATATATATATATATATATATATATATATATATATATATATATATATATATATATATATATACATATCAATCCCCTAGAACCATAGAAAAACAAGTCCGAAATTTCCAAAAATGAATTTATGTTGGCAATACATTAAAAACACTCATAACTTTCAGTTCCACACAGAACCAACTCTCCTTCGCCTATAACATTTATATCTGTGTGGAATTGAAAGTTATGAGTGTTTTTAATGTATTGCCAACATAAATTCATTTTTGGAAATTTCAGACTTGTTTCCCTATGGTTCTAGGGGATCAATATATATATTAAAATCAAATCTAAGTTTGGTTTCAGTTGGCCACATGTACTAATTTTTAAACTAAACCTATTATCGGTTAGCTTGGAATTAGTTCAGATTCAGTTGGCTATATATACTAATTTTTAAAATATATTGGTTATCAATATTGTTTGAAAGTTAGTACAGGTAAATAAATTTAAACAACTTTTTTAATGCAATTTTATTGCAATCGTTGGTTATGCTGTATTTATTGAAAATGTTAGTGAGGGCGCATCTTAATATCAATACTCTAATTTAATGTGTAATGCCTTCAGTAACAGTTTAATGTGCTTAGTTACAACGGTTATAACAAATTTAATTGGCTAAAATAGAATCTGCTAACATGTAATTGGCTATATATGAAAAGTCTAATTTAATGCGCTTAGTTATAGTATTAGTTAACTGACGTCAAATTAAATTGTTTTAAATTTTTGATTTGATATCGGAAAAATCAGGTAATATATTTAATTGGAAACTATTATTTTAATTGTTTAAATTGCTTTTTTTTATTTTACAAATTTTATATCAAGTTTATCAAAATATTTTTACAAATTTTATATCAAAGTTTATCACTAAAGCTTGTTACATTTTATTTAAATTTATTAATATATTGAATATTATATCTTATATAAAGGGCTGCATGCCTATGCAGTAGCTATGTTGTGGGCCACAGGCTATGTGGTAGCTATGTAGTACCTATATAGCAGGTAATGTAGTTAGGGTTGTAAATCCTGGCTCGTGTTCGTGAACGGCTCGACAAGAGCTCGTTCATGTTCGGCTCGAATGGTAAACGAGCCGGGCTTGAACAAAAAATTAGGCTCGTTTATTAAACGAGCCGAGCTTGAACATCATAGGCTCGTTCATATAGACTCGATTAAAGCTCAAATATATATATATATATATATATATATATATAATATATATATATATATATATATATATATATATATATATATATATATATATTTATCCAATGCAATGAGAGCAAGACTTATATTTGAGAAAATGTAATTTGAACAAAAAATTAGGCCGGGCTTGAACAAAAAATTAGGCTCGTTTATTAAACGAGCCGAGCTTGAACATCATAGGCTCGTTCATATAGACTCGATTAAAGCTCGAATATATATATATATATATATATATATATATATATATATATATATATATATATATATATTTATTTATTTATCCAATGCAATGAGAGCAAGACTTATATTTGAGAAAATGTAATTTGAACAAAAAATTAGGCCGGGCTTGAACAAAAAATTAGGCTCGTTTATTAAACGAGCCGAGCTTGAACATCATAGGCTCGTTCATATAGACTCGATTAAAGCTCGAATATATATATATATATATATATATATATATATATATATATATATATATATATATATATATATATATATATATATATATATAATATATATATATATATATATACATACATATATATATAAATATATATATATATATATATATATATATATATTTATTTATTTATTTATCCAATGCAATGAGAGCAAGACTTATATTTGAGAAAATGTAATTTGAACAATTAGAGTGCAGTGTTTAATTATTTGTGAGAGTTTACATTATGTTTGAACTTTGAACATTAAGTTTGAACATTGAACTATTAGTTTTAACTTTTATTTTGAACGATTAGATTTGTGGGATCTTATTTCATTATGTTGTTTATTTGCATGTTTAATAGACTGTAGGATTGTTTATGTTGTTTGTTGATTTGGACTTGCATTATTAACAGACAAGCCTTTAACGAACAATATTTTTTTACTAAACGAGCTTTAAACTAACAGGTTACAATAACTATTTCGAGTTTTAAACCAGTCGAGCTTGAGCAACATGTAAAACGAGCTGAGCCCAAACAATACTAATCCTTAACGAGCCGAGCTCGAACAAAGAATCTCATGTTCGAAACGAGCTTGAGCCGAGCCTGAACACTCTTAATATGTAAACAAGCCAAGCCGAGCCCTGGCAAGCTTGGCTCGATTTACAGGCCTAAATGTAGTAGCATTCTGTATAATAGCCATATATTAGGTGGGTAGCCTGTGGGCTATGTAGTAACTATGTAATTAACATTCCTGAGTGGTTTTTATGGATCGATTTTAGTATGAAAAAGTTTAATTACAATTATTTAATAGCTGAAACCAGCGAAGTGTAACTGAAACCAGTAGTATGAGTGTTTAATCTGCTACAGCCACATGAACTGGAAATTCATTATACCCAAACATGTTTAAAATGTTCATTACATAGGCAATAGTTGCAAAAGTTTGCACTAATTGAAAAGTGAGAGTACATTATGGGTAATGAGAGTTTTTACAATATCTATTAAAACATGGTAGTGGATTAATACCTGAGAGAAATGGCACAATTGTTAATGAGATATTTGAAGATGAATGAGATGATTATGCTAAACAAGCTATTCTAACACTCACTAATATGGATTCATTGTCAATCAATGAGCAAAAGCTCAAACGTTTACCAGGAGATCAATGCATTTTTAAGTGCTGATTAAACTGAGATGGACAACCCTAATAAAAGAAACAACTTTCCTGTTCAGTTTTTGAACAACATTATTTCTACAGTTATGCCACTTCATTCATTGCTTAAAATTTAAAACTGGTTGTGTAGTTATGTTATTTAAACATTTATTAAAACTTGCAATACAATGGTACTAGAATGAAAGTTTGTGCTCTTCAAAATAACTTTATTGATGCTGAGGTTTTAACAGTTGTTTCTGGCGATAAACGGGTATTTTTTATCGAGTTCCGTTGACTCTATCAGATTCTAATTTTTTTTGTTTTGAAAAGTCCTCAGGTCAAACGTTTGATGGAGTTAGGGTACATAAAAAAAAATTGGGTTTCTCTAATCATCATCTATATGTTGTCTGTTTATGAACAAGAGCATTTAAGGTGAATCCATGGTAAAAAAAAAAATCATTTTTTTTTAGTAATGTTTCTATCAGAAAAACTACCTATCTTTCAGAATAAGTGATTTTTAATTATTGTTTACATTAAAAATTTGTTTAAAACAATAAAATTATCAACAATTGTTAACAACTGTCCATAACAACACACATAGCAACCACAACTGGTTATCAATTTCTACTTTTTATCTCATAAAAATCTAAATAATTGATATCTGTGTTATTTAAAATGTATCCACTATCTTTTAAAATATTCTGTTTTACTATTTTTTCTATTGATTGCTCAATGAACATCTTTATCTTTTTATTAATTTCTTTTGCATTTTTCTTCACATTTTTTTTTTTTTTGAATGTTGTAATCTTAGAACAACGATATCTCAAAATTCACATATAGTTAAACATTTAAATATTCACAAGTTGTTTATTATACTTTAAAGTAGCACCTGAATCTTCAACCGAAATATTTTTTTTTTGTTGAAAAATTTGTATTTCTCTGTCAACTTTTCAACTGCCACTATGAAACGAATTTAAAATATGAAATAATCCTGCTTTAGGCACTTTATTAATGTGTTGTCTCCAATTTTTAAAGTTTATAGATTAAAAGCACAAGTATTTTCTAAGCAACAGTTGTTTTACTCACTTTTTGTTTATTTTTTGCTGATTCAGCAGTTTATTGATCTTGAACTATGGTATAAAATTTCATTACAAAACCACATTATTATTATGATTTTATTATTATTTTTAAAAAGTATGATTTCAACTTAAATATTTTAATTCATTTTATAAATCATCAGATAAAAATAGAAAAATAAAGTATAAAGTATAATGTAATATTAAAAAACAATTGCAAATCATAAACAGTCTAAAAGAATTTAGCGGTGATCAAGTATTTTAAATAAAAGATTGTCAAACAAGATATAAAATACTTTTATATCTTACTTAAATCTTAATCAATATTTTCTGATAAATTAAATGCTCGTAACTCATTAGCAGATATGTATACAAAATTAAAGACAGAGGAGCGTAAAAATTTATAAAAACTAATTTAAACTTATTTTAAAACAAAATAAAAAAACTCTAATACGGGTCTGGGTCTTGTAAAAAATTTATTTCAATACCAATACCAAGACAATTCCATTATAGTCTTGAAATGTTTCAAGAAATATCAATACTTTTTCAAAGTGGTCTTGTTACATAAAAATAATTTCAAGAAAATCAAGACTTGACAAGACTTTTCAAGACCAAAAATTAAGTCTTAAAATTGTTTTCTAAATTACAAGACTTCAAGTGCATTTTTCTTTTAAAAATTTGGAAAGAAACTAGTTTTTTTCTCAAAATATTTATTTATCATATTTTTTCACAAAAAAATCATAGAACTGTTTTCAGTATGTAAATGTTTAGTTTTAACTTGAACTGATTAACATTCCATATCACTGATTAATGGTTGATGAATCAGTACTTGACCCAGGGATGACATTATCTTCATGGAGATGCAGAGCTTCATCAAACTTATCTTTGGAGATAAGCTTCCATTGATGAATTTCAACATGGTCAAAATTTTGCTTTTAAATTTGGCTAGCTACAGAACGGAAATAGATGCAATGTTATTAAAAAAAGTATGAGCAAGTCTATTTAACTTAGTTATTATATGTTTATTTAGTTATTTAAATTATTATATATTCTTGCTTAAATGTGCACGGAACTAAAACTCTAATGTTTAAAAACATAAGAATCACAAAAATAAATAATATAAAAGATAATTAACTTACATGTTATTATGCTATTTATTATAATTTTTAAAAAATGATTCATTTACTTATTTAAACCCTGAATCTAAAATTCTAAACTTAATTTTTACGTTCTTAATTTAATGATTTTGCATCGCTGCGCTTTAATGTCTTCAAAAGCGCAATGGCAGTTTTTACGAACTTAAAACTATTTAAAATACGCATAAAAATAAGAAGAGTGAATAAAAATTTGGACAATCTAAAACACTCCTTCAATTGAACGCGTAGTAATTAAACTGTAATACTAAAATAATTTTTGTGACGTTACATTCGACTAACCCCCTCCTGCTCCTTGTCACAAAATTTTGCTTCCTCTCCCCCTGCCCCCCCCCTAATTAGTGTGACGTACTTTATTGATGACTCCTTAGTACAAGGTTAAATTTGTGAACTCATCTTAGAAATCTTTCAGGTTGATTAGTTTAGTCTTCATTTAAAAAATACCAAGAAAAGTCTTGTTATTTCTTGAATTACTAGTTATTTTTTAAGGTTGGTCTTGATTCATTCAAGACTTTTCAAGAAAAGACTGAAATGGTCTTGTCTCATCTTGTCTTGGCTTGTCTTGCTAAAATGAGTTTAACAAGACTTTTTATTTCAAGAAGCAGACCCCTAAACTCTAATAACTTATTTTAAAATATATCTTTTTTATTATTATTTTTATTATCAATTAATTAATTTTTAACTTCATACATATAAATTTTTAAATAATTTCTGAAAGTTTCCCCCTAAACAAAAATTGATTTTAATGTTTCATATAACGCTCAAATAGCTTAAGTATAACTTTTTATTGGTTGATTTTTAAAATACCGCACAAGTTTTTTGAAACTTTAGTAATCAATATATTTTTCCTATAACTTTTTTATTTATTTGTAATCCTTTAAAATATCTAATTATTTATTGTTATTAATTTTGCAGTAGTAAATTTTTGTTTTTTTCTTCTATTTTTGCATTATGATAAATTGACTGTTTCATAAAAACAGTGTTTGCCATTTTTAATAAACTAAGAACTCAATGACCAGAAATATTTCAAGATATTTGATTTGCAACCAATTGATTTAATTAATAATAAAACTTAATTCAAGCCTTGGATACCTTTTTTAAAACTTTTTTAAAACAAAAGAATATTTATGGCGGTATAATATTGTTTTTAAATTCTTAAATATATTAGTTTATTATAAAATATAACATCAGTTGATTAATACAATTGTTGTAAATGCATTTCATTAATAACTGAATCATAAAATTATTTTAGAATTTAACAACTTAAAGTTGATATAATATTAATTAAGCAGATTTTTAAGCTAAATATGATTAGTTAAGATTTGATAGTAAACTTTTATGTCTTCTTTCCACCTCCAATGTGGCCATAGATTACTTTATTACTTTTAACAAAGTAATAAAATTTATTTACTAATGTTTTTTAGAGTCAAACTTTACTTAAATAAACAAAAATAACAAATAATATTTAGAACATTTAAAATAAAATAATGCTTTACAAAGTATTTACGTAATACACAATAATAATAAAAAAACATAAAATGTTTTTTTTTATTTTATTTTTATTCACTTCCAACAATGCCGCAAGCATGTTAACTGTTAAGTTAGAAGTTACTAGAAAGAAGAATAGAGTTATAGAGCAAGGAAATGGTTTACAAAAAACTTGAAGAGTTGTCGTTGTAAGAATCAGGAAAACCTAAAGATTGGAGAGAATTCCAAAGGGTAAAAGTACAGGTGAAAAAAACTAAGCAAATAAAAGTTTTTAGAACATGCAGGGGCAGATATAGCAAATGAATGAGACTTTGCTGAATGACGAGTCAAGCGAGAATGAGTTTTAGTTGATGGAACCAGAGATGAAAGCTCCTTTGAGCAAAGAAAAAGAGAAAGAGATGAAACTTTACAACGATGGGAAAAAGGCTCAAGCTTAGCAGATAAAGCGGGTCTGACTATGCTTACAATACATTTTTTGAAACTTGTCTAAAAGAAAAAGAGCATCATTAGAAGAACCAGCCCAAATATGACAAAAGTATTCCATACAGGAACAAATAAGAAATTTGCAGAGGTAGAAATGGAATCAAGAGTAAGAAAATGGTGAGGACAATAAAAAGAAGCAACCTTAGAGGATGCTAATTCAGCAATCGATTGTATATATGGTTTCCATGAAAAGTCAGTAGTAAATGATAATAGTAAAGTAGAGGACTCAGTGAGAGAGTTGCTTTTTATTAATATAGAAATGTTGACAGTATTGTAGGTTTTGAAGAATTTGTCAAGACAAGAGTATAAAGTTAAGTCATCAGCAAAAAGATGTAAGGTTGTTGGTAAAATCATTAATGTAGATAAGAAACAAAACAGGACCAATGATAGAACTTTGAAGTACCCTAAAAGTTACTGGAAATAAAGAAGAGTGTTGACCTTTGAGGATGACTTTAATATAGTGGTTCGAAAGAAACAATTTGATAATCTCAAAAACTTTCTTAGATTTCCTAACTTTCATATGAAGCAAGCTTATGGAGAAGACTAGCATATCAAACTTTGTTGAAAGCTTTAGATATGTCAAGAGCAATAGTCCTAGTCTTGCTGCTTCCATCTAATGCACAATAAAAATTTTCAGTCATAGCAGTTAGCAAGTCAACCGTAGAGCGAGAGAATCGAAAACCATATTGTCTGACAGTAAGTTATTTGATTCAAGATGGGATGTGAAAAATTTGTTGATCAAAGACTCAAAGACCTAATAGCAGAAAAAAGACTGAGGGATGATAATTGGAGGGCTCAGAATATTCTCCGGAGTTTTTAAAAATTGAAACAACAGATGCCATTTTCCAGCAGACAAAAAAACAAGACTTTTTAAATAGTTTTGAGAGAATTAAAGAGAGTTCTGGGGAACAATTTTGTAAGACTATAACAGGAATGTTGTCTGGACCACAAGCCATAAAAGAGTTTTATTAAGATATAACGTTAGCAACAGATGTCGGAGTAATTTGAATGTCTAACAATGTGTTCAATTCAAACTAAACAGGTTAACCTGTTTAAGTTGAATGGAAGGAAGAGAATGACTGTAAGATTTAAGAGTTGAATTTGAAGAAAATTTCTTTGCAAATAGTTTTGCAAAGGTTAAATTATCTTTTAATATTGCTTATATGATTTTTAATAAAAAAGTATTAAATCATAAAAAAAAAGCATTTAACTGCAACTGAAATTTTTTTTGATAAAGTAATTAATTATTTTATAAAATTTTTTTTTATTAAAAGAATTTGAATTAATTATGATTTCACAAACAATATACTATAATATTAATTCATTCATATGTTTTTATGAGGGTCTTTAAGATAAAAAAAAGTTTGATAAAAAAAACTCAATAACTTCAAATGACCTGTGTAAGAATTTTACCAAAAACCATTTAAAAAAAATTATTAAAAAAATCATAAAACTATAGAGCAATAATAGTTTTCAAAAATTTCAAGTTTTTTATTTTCTATTGAAAACATTTTAAAAATAAAATACAAAATTTAATCTTTACAAACTATTGACTGTAAAAATAGAATTTTACACAATATTTTTATAGTTACTTTTTT
Source organism: Hydra vulgaris (assembly GCF_038396675.1). Classification (NCBI taxonomy): domain Eukaryota; kingdom Metazoa; phylum Cnidaria; class Hydrozoa; order Anthoathecata; family Hydridae; genus Hydra; species Hydra vulgaris. Next base: position 31,299,363 of record NC_088929.1, read on the forward strand.
TACTTAGTACATAAAATACAATATAAAGTGAAAACAATAAATACATGTTTAAATTTGAACTTAAACACAAGAACAATTTTAAAAGAATAAATATTAGAAAAATAATTGATAATAAATGATAAAGATTGCTTTCTCTAATATATTTATGATATGATACAAATCTATATAGTGTAACTAATAAAACTCAGGCATTGTTAAGAAGGGTTACGCAGCTCGTGTTTTAGCAGTTTTTTGACAGTTTGTGTACAAGCTCAATAGTTTTATATTTAGCAAAAACTAATTTACTTTGGAATATTTAAATTATTTTTTAATATCATTTATATGACGTTTATTCATAAAATATCAAATCATTAAAAAAAAAAAACGTTTAACTGCAACTGTAAATTTTCTTGTTAAAGTAACTGATTATTTCATATAGCTTTTTTTTTAATTAGAAGAACTTGAATTAAACATGATTTCAAAAAAGTAAATTATGTTTTGAAGGAATGTAAATAGTTAGTAAAACGTAGAATGTAAAATTTAGTTTTAAAGGAATGTAAAATAGTTTTCAATATTTATTAAAGAATTTTTTTTCCTATCATCTGCTAACTAATTCATTACCTAAAATATGAGTCTCTTCGTCATAGCTGAAAAGACTCATGTTTTACATAATGAGTTTAAAAAAAAAGGTGCTTTTGATTAAGGAGTTCTTTTTACAAATGCAATTAAAAATTTTTGTTTCTTATTAATTTCAATATTGTCTAAAGTTCTTTATGAACATAAATTAGGTTTACAAATATCTTATTGATAACTTATAAAATCTATCTATAAATTGTTTATAACCCTTGTTAAAAATATTACATTAAGTACTTAAAAAAAAACAAATAAATAGGTTGTGATAAAAAATTACGTTAAGAATAAGATAATAAAATATCTTTTACAAATACAGATTTCAACAGTAACTTTTTTTTTATATTAGTTAAAATGATTTTTAACACAATTTAAAATTTAACTTAATTTAAATGCAATACTTCAAAATATTCCAACACAATTTATTTTAACAGTCTAAATATCGAAGCTGCATTAAAGATACATTTATTAGCATTATGCGTTTTTTTATATTTATTAGCGTTATGCAATATAATCTAACAACAAGGCCTAAAAACTATTACTAAAACCTAATCATTTTATTTTCTCCTTGAGTTTATTTATCTAATTATAAAAAATCTTGTGAATCTTTTTTTCCCTTATACATAGAGATACTATAAAAAACAAATAATATGGTAACAGTTGCCAAGAGTTTATTGCAGTTTCAAGCAACAGCTTAAAGCTTTTACAGATAGTAAAATCTTGTTTTTTTAATATACTATTATAATATTTTTTACTTACCTACTACCATTAAAGTGAACTCAAAACCTCTTTTAACAGTCTTTCGATGAACTTGATTAGGGAGATTAGCAAACCCTACATAGGATGACATTTTTTTTGCTGAAAAATTAATTTAAAAACAAATCTAAATAACTTTACTTACTAACAATCTAAATATATCTTTTATATATATATATATCTTTTATATATATATATATCTTTTATATATATATATATCTTTTATATATATATATATCTTTTATATATATATATATATATATATATATATATATATATATATATATATATATATATATATATATATATATATATGTATGTATATATATACATATAATATATATAATATGTATATATATAATATGTATATATATAATATGTATATATATAATATGTATATATATACATACATACATACATACATATATATATATATATATATATATATATATATATATATATATATACATATATATGTATGTATGTATGTATGTATGTAAATATATATGTATGTATATAATATATGTATGTAAATACATATATGTACATATATATACATATATATACATGCATATATATATATATTTATATATATATATATATATATTATATATATATATATATTTATATATACTATATATATTTATATATATATATTTATATATATATATATATAGAGAGAGAGAGAGAGAGAGAGAGAGAGAGAGAGAGAGAGAGAGAGAGAGAGAGAGAGTGAGAGAGAGTGAGAGAGAGAGAGAGAGAGAGAGTGAGAGAGAGAGAGAGAGAGAGAGAGAGAGAGAGAGACTGTACAGAAAATTAGTACTTAGATTCTATTATATTCTTTTTCTATTCTAGTTTTTAATAGTTTACATTCTATAGTTTATATAATATACTTAAGATATTTATTTGAAAAATTAAATGTTGCACTTATACAGATTATTAGCTAACTATTGTTACAAATATGTTATAAAATACATAATATATTACTAATACTCTCTCTATATATCATATACGTAAAGAGTTGGAATGTTTAAAATAGTAATATTTAAGTTTGCTAATATGTAAAAACTTAACCATCAAACAGGCAAAAATTTATAGAATAAAAAAAACATAATTTTAGGGTAAATATAACTAAGGATTCTGACTTTTATAGAGAAATTTTTTTTAGTAAAATCCATACTAGTTACATTAATCGGTGTCTCAAACAGATTAAAAATGCACCGGCTTAAAATGCTATATTGAGTTAACTGTGCGCCTATTGTACTTAAACTTTGTATAAATTGTAGTTAAAGGAAAAACGCCCAGGATGTAATGCCGAGCAAAAATCTTCACCCCATACACCCAATTCAGCATTCTTTAGTGATGTCATAGATTGTCCAAGCTAGATAACGTACCATCGATGTAAACTATGCGTTTACCTTTACATAATTGATAGATGAGATCATATATTGTAAATGTCGGAAATATCTGACATTGGAAAAGAGCTTGCTATTTTAAAACTATTTTAATAATGTAGACAAATTTCTTATAATACTAAGTATTTCGTCAAAGATAAATGCATAAAAAAGTGAGTAGTTCTCGCCAAAGTTGCCCTCAAGGCTATAAAAAACGTTAATAAATATTATTCGGAAAAAAAGTTGTTGCAAGATGTGTAAGTATTTTGTTAGTTAGCGATAGAAGTATTCGGATCCATTATGTCTATAACTTATTTTAATCGGAATTTCCGGTTTCTGATTTCAATCTGTCCTCTATTTTTATCTAAATAGCTGTGATTATTGTTTGTTTCCATAGATATTATTGATTTCCTTAAACAACAACAACAACAAATTTTTTTGAAGGATCTAACAAAAGTTATTTTTTTATTTAAACAGTAAAGGTTTTTTTTTTTTTGAAATCATAAAATAAAAATTCATATAATTAATATTTATTTTAATTCACTGTATTCATTACATACGCTGCAACTATAACTTAAAAAAATTCGAAGTTATTTAGGACATTTTAAATGATACGACGGTTTCAAGATATTAATTTGTACTCGGTTTGTCAATTGTACAACTGTTGTGCATATTGTTGTAAAATGTAAATAAACTAGAACTTTATGAAATTTAAATAAATAAAACACTTTAAAAAATGTAAATAAACACATCTGTCGAGCAAGGTGGCGTAAATAAGATTTTTGATGTTTCAGATATGACACTTTCAAACTGTGTGCAAACTCCAAACCTATGTATAATCCCGGTGATGTCCAGGGCCGTCCCAAAAAGGTCTCACAGGTCACACACACATGGACGTGTGTGTTTTTTACTGACTACGATTGAAAAAAAATGTCCTCGGTGTTTGACATTTGCCGACTAAAATTCTAATGGTCCGAATTTGCCAACTAATGGTCTACATTTGCCGACTAATGTTTCAATGAGGTTTTTGTAAAGAGGGTACTACGCCTAGGGGTGGATCCAGACCATATAGTAAAGGAACAATTTTTAATTTTTTTTTTTTTGATTTGGTGAATTCAGGCCATCTAGAAAGGAGTGAGGGGGCCATTTTTTGATTTGGAGGATTTAGACTATCTTGTAAAGTAGGGGGGCAGTTTTCAGGTTTAAAAGTTGTATGATTGGTGGGCTTGTCAAAATATCTAAGGAGGAAAGGCAATTACCCCCATCGCCCTGGTTATGTCAAACTATATAATTAGAAAAAAAATTGCGGTAATTGTAGCTTGGGAACTAAAATGCTCCAAAACGTCCACCCGTTTTTTAAGATTTATAGATTCTGGATTCTTATAAAATAAAAATAAAAACGTTTTATATTTACACATCCCATTTTAAACAAAGTAAACTAATTTTTAAAGTACTTTACGTAGAGTTTTTGTTTTCTTGGAAGGTCGTAAAAAAATAATTGGGAACATTTGTAAGAAATAATGAAGATTTTTGTTTTTTATTTTTTAAAACTCTTGTGTTTTAAGAAACTTCTTATTACATATATGGAATATTCTTAACTTTTAAAAGGAGATTGAAATTATTAAAAACAGTATTTTTGTTCTTACCACTAGCATAAAACTGTCTTAGGCTACCACTGAATCCTACAAACCAGAAGGATTAGCACACAAAAAAAAAATATTGAGATTGTTTTAATTTGGATGTTTGTGTGACAAAAAAAAAAAAAAGTCAAATCATGTACTAAGCAGGGCTTTTGAGCCGAGGTCTAAAAATTGGCTCCGACTCCAGGCGATGGTCCCATTAGAATTTTTGGCTCCAGCTCCGGTTCCAGCTCTGGCTCCAGCTCTGAAGCAGCTCCGGAGCGGCTCCGCAAAAAAAAATCAAAATTTTATTTTTAATGTTTTATGACAGTAACTTAAGTACTATTAATATTTTTTGATCAAAATCTTGATTCATCCTTAAAAATAAAGTATAGAAGAACGCAGATCGCTCGATGCAAACTTAAGAACAAAAGCCTCTTTACACTTGCTTGTGAGATAGGTATACAAGTGACAACTTTGCACGCTTCTTGTATTCTTTTTGGGTATTCTTCTATTCCCTCAAACGCTGAATTCAATTTTGAACGTCCTATTACTTCCATTATCCTACAGTCGTCCTAAAAAAATTTGTATTAAAAGTATTTTTATCAAAAAAATTAAAAAAAGAAGTGTGACCAAAATTAATTATGGTCACACTTTTCCTTTTTTCTTTTTCATCAAGCTCCTTTTCAAACTCATCCTCTTCTCTATCGGAATTAGATTCACTTAAAACTGAAAGAAGTACTGTAGATAACACAGCAGTATTTCTTATTTCTTGACTTTCTATTATATTCTTGGCATCTCTTTTATAAATTTTTTCTGCTATCGCTTTTAAGCCTTGTTTTGCTCGTATTATCTGGTTTTCTTCCAATAGTATTTTATATATAGCATCAACTTAACCTGCAGCTAAAAATATATCATTATTAAAAGGTTTTTTAACTTGTTTCTGTATAGATTTTGAAATGTCTTCTGCAAATAGTCCTTGATTCTTCTCTAGGTCAGATTTCAATTTCAACCATTCCTTTAGGAACTCTCCCGGAGTAATGTCGATTCCTTGAAGTTTAACTGTCACATCATGTGGCTTTTTTAAAGATCGCAAAGATGAATAGATTTATCCCATATTTCAGGGCGTAGAAAGAATATCTGATCAACTGCAGTAAACTGCTCATACAGTGGACACAAAAGTAATAACCTTTCAGTTATCCGGAATGTAGAACTCCAGCGTGTCTCATTATTCAAAATTGAAACAACCTTGTATTGCTTCCTTGCTAAAAATATTGTATGTGAGTTTCTTAGTTTCTTTACAACATAACGGACTTTTGCCAAAAGTTGGGCAATGTATGTTTTTTTAAATCATACGAATAGCTAGCTGCAAAGTGTGAATAACACAACGCATCAGCTTAATGTCAGTAGACAATTGTTGACACCATTCTTGGTTGATAAAGCCTTGATTTTTTTCCGGAACTCCTTCACTTTATTCTTTATTAGTATGCTGTTGTAAAAATTCCACTTGTTCTTAATCATGCAAAGCATTATCTAAAAAATTTTCATCACCTGAATATTTGTTTAAAATTGTGATTGTTCTAATCATATTGGCTGCATTGTCTGCACTTGCACGTACTATATGATCATTGCTGATACCAAATCTATATAGAGTATCTTCCACCATTTTTTTGATAGCAACATGGTTGGGCTGTCCTTGTGTATCTATCAGTGCCAAAGTTTTTTTTGCATAATAATATTGAATATTTATTTCCAAATAGTTATTTTGGTGTCGAGTGGGTGCATCTATTTTCTCATAAATAAATTTATGTAACAATATTTCCTTTATATCAACTTTCTTTTTTCAGCAAATCCATTAATCAAATTGCGTACAGAATTGTGTCCAGTATTGACTCCAAGAGTTTTACCTAATTGACCTGAAACCAACTGAAATCCTTCATCCGCATACGTTTTCAACAAAACTCCTTTATTCACTACCATTTTAATAATTCCAATTTTCAAAGTTTTAGCACTAACTTGATTTATTGTTCAAATACTAGTGATAACAAAAGAATCTAAATTAATCTGTTTAGTTTTTATAGTATTGAAATCTTGTGAATGTGATAAAATGATTTTGAAGATTTTCTTTGGGCCATTAGGCTCATTTCAGATTCAACAATTTTATATTCTGATTGATGTGATTTTTCCAAATGCCGTTTCATATTGTAAACTTTTGATTTTGTTTATTTGCATGGCGCATTAAATCATTTTTTCAATTATCTTTTTGTAATTTTATATGTAAACAGTTTTGTAGTTTTATCAATTGAAAAATACTTATCTAGAAACCTCTCAGGATTGTTTGCGTTTGAAGTTATTTTTATAAAAAACTATGAAAATAATGTAAATGAAAAATAAGAGAAATAATAGAAAAGATAGTATAAACAAAAATAATATCTATAATATCAAAAAAAAAACATTCAAATCTTTTCCTAATTTTATTTTGAACTTACATGTTTAAATCTATTTTAAAAATGTTTCAACTAATTAAAAACGTTAAAACAAATCATGTGACTTAACACATAGATAAAGTATTTTTTTGTTAAGTATCGTCCATAAAGTACGTACACAAAGGATCGTACATAAAGTACGCTCGAATGGAGAAGAGGGGTCAATTATGAAAGTAAGGAGACACTAAATTAAAAAAAATATCATAAAATATTGAGTAGGTAGGTTAAAAGAGTAAAAATGCAAAGGGTTGAGGAATCAAAAAAAATGTTTACGTACTTTATGGACGACCCCTTAACCAATCATTGACATTGTTTAGAAGTATTGTTTTAAAGTATCTTATCATACTCTACAATAAGAACCACATGACATATTACATACATAAGAACCACATGATATATTACACAAAATAATTGGATAAAAATTAAATTGTGAAAAAACAATTTATGTTATGGAAATTTGATATTTCAATATATCAAAAGGGTTGAGCTGGCTCCGGCAGAAAATATTTTAGCTCCGGCTCAGCTTCAAGTAGCTCCGGAGCTACTCCAAAGCCCTGGTATTAAGCATGTGCCAAATAGATAAAAAAGCGTAAAATCGTTTATAAGGCATGTATGTACGAAACACTTTCCAATATTTAAAGATGTTGATTTGCTAATAGTTTTTTTTTTTAAGTTTTTTATTAAAAATTGCTTTTTTTGCTTTTAAATCGATATAAGGTAAGTATGGGTATTAAGGCCCGGCGGGTAATAAGGCCCACTAATCCAAACTTAGGGAAAAAATAAATTGTGAAACTTTTTTTCGACATTAAAATATTAGAGTTATCTGGTTTTATCACTGGCAGCAAAAAAAAATCAGCATTTCTTTACCACGCGTTCGACAAAGCAAGATTACTTTGTTAGTTTCGTCAAAAATTGCTTAAGTCTAATTTTTAAGATACGTGTTTTTACATTTTAAAATATTTTATAAAGCTTCTATTTTTTTCAATTCCATTTATTTGCATTAAGTACTTATTCGTTATCATTACTCATCATGTAATATTTATGCAAGTGTTGAAACAAAAGGATACATTATCGATAAACGTAACAGGTTCAAAGCGGGTAATAAGGCCCACTAAAAATCGGGTAATAAGGCCCAAACACGAGGTCAGCGGTAATAATAAAAGAAATGCGCTAAACTTTAGTTTAGCGTTGCAAAAGAATTTATTAAGAAAAGTAATTAAAACAAACAACTTGAAACTGACATAAGTTTAGCGTAAATAAAAGAAATAGTTAAGAAAAGTAATTTATACAAACAATAAACAACAAACTTTAGTGTAAATAAATAAAATTGTTAAATATTAGTTACAAAAGCGTTGTTGTTCTGGAATTTATAGATTTTATACTTTTACTACTTTTGAAAAAATTTATTTTTTACTTTTTAATCAATTTATAAAATGTTGTTTTTTAAAAGAAAAAATTATATATTTATTTTTATAGACTTAAATACTATTTATTAAAAAAATATATATTTAAAATATTGTCTTTGGAAATGGCAACTGCTAATGGAAAAAGTAGAGCTAATTGGACAGAAGGTCAATTGCAGGAGGCTTTCAAAGCTGTGCAAAACGGAGCATCGCAAAGAGAAGCTGCCATAAAATACAAAAATTCCTCGTAGAACTCTACGAAATCACTTGTGTACAGGATCCCAGAAAAAGTCTTTAGGTAGAAAAATTACGCTTTCTAGTGAGCAGGAGCAAATGTTAGTGTCAAGAATTTTTCAGATTGTCAGACATCGGTATGCCAATAACACCAAAACTCTTGAGGGCATATGTTTTTGAGTTTGTCGAAGCAAACGATATTAATCATTGCTTCAATGTCAACGAAAAACTGGCAGGTAGAGACTGGTGTAATAATTTCTTAAGGCACTACCCAAAAATTAGCTGCCGAAAGGCGCAATTTATGAACCCAGCAAGGGCACAAAAAATGAATCCGTTTATTGTTAAGGACTATTTCACCAAATTAGAAAAACTAATGTTATTGCATGGCTTTTTTAATACTCCAGAAAGGCTCTACAACATGGATGAAAAAGGAGTCAGGCTTACAGTTCATCTTCAACAAGCTGTTTTAGTACAACGGGGAGCGAAGAGAGTTCATCTTGTTGCTCAGGAACATGCAGAAAATGTGACTGTGGTTGGCTGTGCCAATGCTATGGGAAGTGCTATACCTCCAATGGTGCTTTTCAAAGGTATTCACCTGAAGAGTGAATTCAGTGATGATTTGCCTCCAGGTTCAACTACATTAATGACGGAGAAGGGGTCAATGACCATCGAATCCTTTCTTATATGGCTTGACCACTTCAATAAATATAAAACAAGTGGAGAGACTCTGTTAATTATTGATGGTGCTGCTTCCCATATTAATATTAGAATAGTTGAAAAGGCGGAAAGCTTTGGGATTCACATCTTTTGCTTACCAAGCAATACTACCCATGAACTGCAGCCCATGGACAAATCTGTCTTTAAAGCTTTCGAGTCCTATTGGGATTAAGAAGTCATGAAATATTTGAGGACACATCCAGATAGAACAATAACCAAATCTCTATTTGGCAAACTTTTTACACCAGCATGGAACAAGTGCATGTCAATTGGGAATATTACAAGTGGTTTCAGGGCTACTGGGATTTATCCTTTTAACCCAAATGCCATTCCAGATACTGCTTTTTTGCCAAGTACTTTGACAGAAATTGATAGTGCATCTTTTAACACGTGCCTTACTGAATCTGGTCCTTCACCAGCTTCAGTCACCCAACCCAGTCCCTCAACAGTTTCAGTCGATCAACCTGAAATTAATCTTAATGCAAGTTTCAATGATTTAATGCCGAGTCCTGCTAAAAAGAAAAATATGGCTATGGTCGGTCGCAAAAAAAGTTTTAACTATGTTGCTAAAGCCCTAACGAAAGAAGATTTTCAATCTTCTACTTCTAAAGCTGTTAATAATAAGAATAAGGGCAAAGGAAAAGCAAATGTTTCTAAAGACCTGAAAAAAGATTATTCTCAATCTTCCACTTCTAAAGCTGTTAATAAAAAGAATAAAGGCAAAGGAAAACCAAGTGCAAAGAAAAGTAAGTCTGTAAGTGTGGATGTGAATGATTGGTTTTGTTTGTTATGCCAGCAAAAGTCTGTAGAAAGTATGCGACAATGTTGTAAATGTAAAGTATGGTACCACGAGGCGTGCATGGGGTATGATTCTGAAGATGAGGAAGAATTAGTATGTCCATTCTGCGAAGAATAATGTTTTTCTTTGTAACATTTCTTTATTGAATTTTTTAATTTTCTGTTGTTATTCACTGTTGTATAAAAAATTGATTCTTTTAAAGTATATAAATATGCAAGATTACTTATTATTTTATAAATGTGAGATAAACTATGCATTAAAAGAATGTTTCCAAACTTTTTTCTGGTTTTTCTTTATTTATTTTTTGTATTTTTTACATGGGCCTTATTACCCCCATAAGGCCCAATTAAGGTATGTTACAAAAACATGAATAACTTTTGTTATAATTATTTCCTCAATATGCAGATAAGATTTTTACATCAAGGAATGATTAATCTTCAGCAATCGAAAATATTTTTTTAAACTTAATTTTTAAAGCCTAAATGACCAAAAGTCTGTTAGGTGGGCCTTAATACCCATACTTACCTTATAAGTATTTTTATTTTTACTAAAGTCAAAATACTTATTAACATTTTATTTTATGTTAGCGAATGAGTAATATATATTTTTTTTTCTCAAATACCCAGCGCTTTTTTTAAAGTTAAATAATTCAATCATTTAACCTTTAGGGAAACTGATTAATCTGCCCAATTCAGATTAATCATTGCGTAATACTTTCAAAGAAGCTAGATGTGGTAAATCAACGGTACAAAAACTGTCTACTCAACGCCGTTAATGCATGTACTGGAAAATACACGAATTTTGCGTTTTTATAAAAAGGTTATGTTTCACTGAATTTTTTTAGCCCGAATAATTTTTTTATTATTATTATTTTTTTCTCTCCTAGCGCTTTAGTTTGTCTAAAATCAAACAAAGTTAAATTTTTTTTAAATTACTTAAGTTTAGATATAAAATTTTGCTTTATAGTTGATGAACCATATTTTAGTATAAAATGGTGCTGCACTCAATGAAGATAAAACATTAAATTGAGAAAACAACTTTTTCAAACAAGTTTTAAGTTAAACTTTTAATTTCTAACCAGTCATATGTCTGCAAACATATTAAAGGTCGAAAAAAATTAGTTATTTCAAGTTTAAAATCTGTTTTTTCCATTTTGTATGAAAGTTTTTTATGATATGAGTGTGAAGAACACACAAATTGACATACGACTAGTTAGACTTTTAAAGTTAAACCTCTTAAGGTTTATTTAAAAGTCTAAGCTCAAAATTTAAACATTACTGTGATGTGAACCACCCCTATTTTATAATACCATAAAACTATTTAACTAAAATTCCGGTCTTTAAATTACCATAGATCAGTATATAAATTTTATTTGAATATATATATCTTTTTTATTTTTTTTGTTGAAAGTGTGTATACATATTTTCTTACTCCATCGCAAAAGATATGTTGAGTTTTAAACAATATATATAGATATTGCTTAAACTTTACATATCTTTTAAAACTCAACATATATTGTTTATAAACAAATGTTGCAGACCGAAAAAAAATATGTTTGTTATCACCGAGAACAAACAAGACAAAAAAGTTTGAGAACTTGCATTAACGGCGTTGAGTACAATCTTTGATGAAAATTTAGTTCGCGGGAAGTCTGGGTAAGAAAGTGAAAAACTACAATAAGGGGTCGTCCATAAAGTACGTACGCCAAAAATTTTGAAATTTGACCCCCCCCCTCCCCCCTGTTGCCATGCGTACTTTTATTTCGCCCCCTTAAAAGTAAGTACGTTTCTCAAATACCCCCCCTCAAATATCCCCCCCCCCATCCCTCCTGTTTTTTTTTTCTTAATTAAAAAAAAAAAAGACGGAGGGTACCTTAGATACTTTATACTACCCCAAAGCTTTTTGCTTACGCATTTTAAAAACGTCTCTAAGTATAAATGCAAATTATAATTTAAATAAATTTAAAGTTTACAAAAGCAAGCGTGTATTTGGGCGAAAGTTTTATGCGGCGGCAATAGTCGACGGAGATCCTGGTTCGATTCTCGGTGAAATCTAGGAAAACTTTTTTTGTTTTTTTAACGAATCAAATGTAAATAAACTATACTTAAGGTGGACGTTTTTTTCAGGCACCCCTCTTTAGTAAGTAAAAAACGAGTCTAAGGTGAGATCAGTAATATTGAAAACAAAGGGTAAAACCCAGTTGGAGGGAGCAACAGCAAATTTTGTGCCCTTTTGCTATTTTAAGAAACTTTTTATTTTAGCAAAACCTAGCGGTCTTTGAGACGCCATTGACACGTTTTTTTTGGGGTGACTCCGTCCCATCAACCACGGCCCTCAGGTCTTACTCAGGGCCAGTATATAAGGGCGGGCATGTGTGCATGGGCCCCCTCAGGATTTTTTGATGTTTTGATTTTTGATGATAGAACACTTTCACACAACGTGCAAACTTAAGTTTGTTAATATGCCAAATGAGGTGGCCTTGCAAAAAATTTGGATGGCGGAGGCCATCCAAATTTTTTTCCAAATCTAAAAGTTATAACCATGCAAAATTTACACCCCTCTCATTTTGGGGGTCGGGAGGGTAAGCGTTTTAAGGCTTTTTGTTCACAGGCCTCCGCCATCCCGATATTTTGCAAAGCCTCCTCATTTGGCATAGGTATAAACAAACTTAAGTTATGAGTTTGCACGATGTGTAAAAGTGTCCTATCTGGAACATCAAAAAATTCTGAGGGCGCCCATACATGTGTGTGCATAGAGGAAAACTATACCCTCTACTTCATATACCATACATCTTTTTATGTTGGCAAACTAGAATCTTTAGTCAGAATGTAACTTTTCTATTGATTAGCTGGTTAATTGTGATAAATTAGAAAATCGAAGTACGTACTTTTAAATTGAACCCACCCCCCCCCCCTCCCATACGCTTTCGTACGCTTTTTGAAGACCCCCCCCCTCCCCCCTATGAGCGTACGTACTTTATGGACGACCCCTAAGTGAAAATCGTTTGGTTGTGAAGTACTAATGAAGAATTAGTGAAGGATATCAGTCAGGTAAAGCAGAACTTAAATTTTGAACACATATCTTATGCGATTGTTCCAACAAAAAAGGCTAATTAAAAGTTTAAGTTAGCAAACAAAAGTTTTTCATAATCAAAAAGAACAATCGTATTACGAGACTAAAATGATACAGAGATCACTTGATCTTTTGAAAAAGGTTATTTTATTTAAAAAGCACTTAAATATATTAGGAAATAGTCATAACAGTAAAAACAAATTTTATATTGAAAAAAAGTTGAAGCAATGACCAGAGAAATATCATAAATATAGAATATTTTATCTGAAGTTTAAAAAAAATTATTGAAATCCGACAGTCAGATTTTAGAAAAATGATTTCAAATGTATAAAAAAATCTATGATTTACACTTATTATTTTTTTTTTACATTTATTTTGCTGTTTAACAATAAATAATCAACATATATATACAAGAAAGAAAAAATATGTCCGTAGAACAAATAAAATCTTGTTAACAAACACCGTTTTTGTATATACAATAAAAAATAAAAACTTTTCTTTTTACAATGATCTTTATAAAATAAAGAGTTAATCAGACAGGGGCTCAAAGAAGATGAAAATGATGCGTCATCGCAATCTTTTCATAGAGCCCTTTTATGCATTTTCAATAGAATATAGATATTAAATTAAAAACCCATCAGTAAATCAAAAAAATATCAAATAAAATCAAAAATAAAATAATTAAAATTACTTGGTGATCCCTTTAAGCACAAATGGTTCTCAAATTTTAAAAATTTCCTTTTTTATTAGAAACTTAAATGAGCCTAATGTCTTTGCCATACATTTGAATCCATTTTGATAACTATTCCATTTATTTGATCATTGATAACTATTCCATATATTTGATCATTGATAATGCTATATTCAGCATATTTATTAAAGTTTTGAGGCAGTTTATATGAGTTACTTATATTTGCTCTTAGATAATAATTTTCATTTATGTTTATTTCAAACTTGTTTTTGAAGTTTGCAGGAGAGAGATTATTATTGAATCGATACATAAAAGTTAAATGCTGATAGATATTTATTTCAAAAACATCCATCATTTTCATATCTTTCATTATAGGTTTGGCGTGTTCACGCTTATTTTTAGGGTAAATGATTCTGCTAGCATGTTTTTGTAGACTATAAAATTTTTTAAGTTTTGATGGTTGCGTACTCGCCTATGTTATGTTTGCATAGCTGATGAAGCAATGAATTAGTCCAAAATATATTAGTTTGAGACTTTGTTTATTGATATATGAGCGAACTCGATACATCATACCAATTATATTAGTAATTTAAGATTGAATATATCTTATTTAAGGAAGCCAGGATAAATTCTCATCAACGAAAACTCCAAAGAATCTAATAGTGGCTTGTTTTTTAATTAAGTTATCATTTAAGATAAAGTCAGGCAACTTAAGAGGAAGGTTTTCTTTTTATGTTTCTTTATGGAATAATATATAACTTGCTTTCTCTGAGTTAAGTGAGAGTCTGTTAGCCCTAATCCAATTATTTACTTTATTTAGTTCAATATTCATTTCTAAGTATAATTTCTTGATAGCATTGTTTGTAAGAAATAGATTTGTATCATCAGCAAACATGATTGAACTAAGTTTTAAAGATGCATTGCAAAAATCATTTATATAAATTAAAAATAGGAGTGGACCAAGGATAGATCCTTGGGGGACTCCACATAAAACATTTAAAACTCCAGATTGTATATTACACACGAATTGTTTTTTATCGGTAAGATAACTTTTAAACTTGTGAGTTTTATTAACTATACCATAGTGGTTTAGTTTATCTAATAGGATGCAATGGTCAACTGTGTCAAAAGCTTTTGATAAGTCAATAAACACTCCTAGAGTAAATTTGTTTTGTTTAAAACCATCAGTTGTTTGGTTAACTAATTCAATGATTGCATGCTCTGTTGAGAGGTTTTTTTGAAATCCAAACTGGTTTGGGTAAAATAATTTGTTTTTAGTGAAGTGATTATAGATTCTATTATAAACACGTTCAAAAAGTTTTGAAAATAATAAAAAGGTGTTAATCAAAAATAAAGTTAAAGCACGCTAAGGTTCTCTTTACTTTTTTTGATTTATATTTTTGTATTAATATATTGACGTTAGAAATAAAGCTACAGTATTGAGTTTTCAGAAATCAAATAAGAAACGAACGGTTACCATATAAAAAATCTTCTCTTGTTAAAAACCCGTTGTCATTTTAAAATTTCAAAAGTTTCTTGTATTTTCTTGCGCATGCGTACCTAAACAAAGCGCTTGTAAACAACCGTGTGGTGGGTTGAATAAGTTTCTGAAAATTAATAAATGACCCCTCCCGTGTATAAAGCGCCTAAGAGAACATAAATACTATGATATTTTAATGCACCAATCAAAATGGAGCAATACACATCTATTTTTAGGTAGAAGTTATATTTTTCAACAATAATTAGGGTTTCCAATCGGTTTTAATCGATAACCGAAAACCGCAGTTTTTTATCAAAGCCGGTATAAATGAAAACCGTCGGTTTTCAAAAACAGTTATGGCGGTTTTTTGTATAATGTCTTTTGAAAGTTTATTTGTTATAGAAAGTTA
Organism: Hydra vulgaris; assembly: GCF_038396675.1. Lineage (NCBI taxonomy): Eukaryota > Metazoa > Cnidaria > Hydrozoa > Anthoathecata > Hydridae > Hydra > Hydra vulgaris. Next base: position 31,315,032 of record NC_088929.1, read on the forward strand.
TAAAAAATCAAGTTTATAAGTAATTAAATTTTTATTTTATAATTTAGATTGTATTTTGCTCGGAAAGTTAACACGTTATTTTCATTTTCAAAATTATTCAAGAATTCCAACAAAAATGTTCGAATATCGAACAAAATACGCAAATATATTGGAATATAAAGTATTCAGTACTCAAATAGGATGGATTATTCTTTGTATTAAAGATTTTTATTCCTTAAAAAAACATAAGGATATTTTAAGGGCATATTTTTGTTCAACAAAATATTAAGGTGGTACTAAAGCATTAAAACGGTAAAAAAAAAAAAAAAGCGATTTAAGGTTTTTTTTTTCTATATATGTAAAATTTAATACTGGTGTCAAATGTGTATAACTTTGATATATATTTTTTATAATATTAAGAGATATAAGGTTTTTAAAAAACCAGGTATAATTTTATTCGCTCAGCAACGTCTTAGCAACGCCAAGCAAGATTTGGTTTTGCCTCAAAATCTAGTAATATATCCATGTTTTTAAACAGGAATCACATTTAATTTTTGTAAATAAGTTTTTTGATAAAATGTTTTAAACCCATTAGCTGATGCCATATTATTTTCGTTAAATCATGACAGCAAGTTTCAAATTCTAAAGTGATGCAAGCACCTAACTACAAATACAATAATTGTTTGTTTGGTGCTGTTCCTTATTTATTTATTTTATTCAGAATTATAAAAACATTTATTAAGTATAACGAGTGAACAGTAAAAATTGAGATTTTTTTGAAACACTCTAACTTTGCAGTGGATCAATATTTTTTGATAAAATAAAAAACAGCTCATAGATTTATAATCAAATAATTTATTTTTGAAGTTGCAATAGACTTGTATCACCGTTTCATCTTACAAAATCAAGCTTTCGATACATCCCTCCACATATATTTTGTACAACATTTACATATACTTTCTTTCTTATTTCATCAACTGAAGTAGCTCGCCAATTGTTCTTATAAACTATTCCCTTCGAAATTGACCAAAAGTTCTCAACTGGACGAAGTTCAGGCAGTGCAGGAAGATGATGAATGCCAGAACGACCATCAATCATGCTTTTCAACTTGGTAATATTGGTTTTAGTCAATATTTTAGCTTTTTGACCAGAACCAACAACATGAAGTTTTGATTTGCCTTTTTCCCACATTGAAATATATCTGTAAATGCTTGCTCTTGGGTGATTTTCTTTCAAAAAATGATCCACGACAACTTTTCTACCTTCCTTGAATTGCGAATCACAATACCTGTACACACGATCAATCAAACTTTCACGCTTCATTTTGATGTAGATTACAAAATAGTAAGAATATTTTTATAAAACTTTGCTAGCAGCAGCTACAGAAAGTCGGCTCTAAAATAGAAACAATAAATGAATCAGTGCACAAAAAATTCATAAATAAAAACTGTTAAAAAAATCTTAAATTTTACTGTTCATCCGCTATTAGTTGGTTTTTAAAGATACCAAAGTCTTTAAAAACAAAGAAAAAGATGAAGTTTAAAGGAAACAGATTTACAAAAAACAACAAACTTGATGATAAACCATGCTGTTCGAAAAACCTTGTTTAAGTGAAAGAAAACTTAAAAACAAAAAATGCAATAGTTTATTTAGTAACAACGATGATTATAACAATCTAATAAACTTTTCGATACTTCAGAATGAGCTTGTAAAATTTATTTTTTTGTCCTAATTGTAGGAAAACAGTAACTTTATCAAATAATTTCCAAAAGAGATTTTCGTATTTTCTATGTTTTACTTGCACAAATTGTGACTGGAAATATGAGTTTGAAAGCTCAAAAAAAAACAAATAAACTCAATTTAGAAAAAGTTGTAAGCTGCATTAATTATCAAATGATTATAGCTTTTCGTGAGATTGGTCAAGGTTATCAGGGAATCCGTATATTTGCAAACATTATGGACAAGCCAACATGGATATCAAATAATAAATTACAAACTACATACTTTTTATAAAGTTGCAGCTTCAGAAAGCATGAGCAATACCGCTTTAGAAAGAAAGAGTTTACTGGTTACCAATACTTTTGATTACAATAGCATTAAAAATTGCCAGGTCTCAGTTGATGGTACATGGCAAAAATGTGGGTATTCGTCAATGAACGTTGTTGTAACTTTAATTCCAAGAGAAAATGGAAAGTGTTTAAGCACAGTAGTTTTATCCAAATATTGCAAAAGATGTGCCATGTGGAAAGAGAAAAAAATAAAACAAAGGGTACCTGAAATGGCAAACAAATCATATCTGCCGAGCAAATCACAAAAAATCTTCAAGTTCTATGGAAGTTGCTGGTGCAATTTTAATGTTTTCTTGGTCAATAAAAAATGGTTTGCGTTACACTTCATATATTGGTGATGATGACAAACCATCTTTTAATGAAGTCAAGTCTTTTAAACCATATAGCGAAGAAATAACAATTGAAAAATTATAATGTGTTGGCCACGTTCAGAAGCGGTTAGGCACACGATACCGCAGTTTGCTTCAAAGTATGAAGGGAAAAATACTAAGTGATGAATTAAAAATTAAATGGGGCAGGAAGACTGACAGATAAAGTTATAAATAAACTTCAAAATTATTAGGGAACTATTATACCCAATGAAGGAATCTGTTTGGGCTGTGTTATTTCATAATAGTAATATAAGTAATCCCATCGAACGCCATCAGTTCTGCTTTTAATCAAAAAACAGTTGGTGCTTGTGACAAACAGGTAGGTTTAATAATCAAAACAAATACAAACCCACATTAAATATACCATTGTCCATCAAAGCTGTTCTTCTCCCAATTTTTCATGATCTTTCAAGCGACGAGTTACTTTCCAAATGTTTACACGGACAAACTCAAAACAAAAATGAAGCTTTAAATTCTATAATATGGAAAAAATGCCCCAAAAATATTTTTGTCGAAAAGAAGATTTTAGAGATTTTGGAGTTTCATCTGCAGTACTATAGTTTAATAAAGGTGCTACTAAAGGTATTTACAAAGTTTTTGAACGTTTAAAAATTCCTGTCGGACAATTTATGAATAAAGGATTTATTAAAAAAAAACAATGAACGAACCAGAAATATGAGGATAAAATCATCAAAAAAAGGAACACAGCAAAGAAAAATCTTTACGAATATGAAAAAAGGTTACTGTTTATTGTTTTCAAAACGTGTTTTTTGCCATTTGAAAATTTTCAATATACATGATTACGCAAAATTAAATATCTCAAGATCTAAAGGGGGAATCGCTATGAAATTTTAAGGATGTATTCATTATATTCATATGCAGGATTTATACTAGAACTAGGTTCTAATATAAAATAGTTCATGAAAAATGCCTGACGTGTCCCCCACCTGACACCCGCAACTGGTTCAATATGGTAAAATTGCCTTTACTTCAAAACTATATGCATACAGTAGTTGATTCTAGTACAACTCCTACGTCGATATGGGACCTATGTTATTGTAAAGTTTTGAAGCGAATTTTTCCTTTTATGTGTTTTTAGATTTGGGTAAGCGTGGCAAAAAAGTAATTTTTTGTTACAAATTATTTCAAAATTTGTATATTTTAGTTTTTTAAATATAAAACTTCTAATTTTTAATTTTTTTAATACATTGTTTAACATTTTAATAATAGCTTTAGTACCTATAGGTATAGGTATTTAATAAAAATATAGGTATGTATACCTATATACATATATAACAACACGTATACTGTATACTATATAATAACATGTATACTATACAACAATACGTATAGGTATGTAATAAAGATATACACGATAATGTTTCTATCGATTATTTATCTTTTTGAATATATATTTATCTTCCAGATAAATCATATCATCAGTTTGGAAATTTGCAGTCCGGTATAAAATTCTAAATTTGAGAGCTTTTGAAGGCATCTGCAATAGATGTAGTTCTGTTGTAACACACCCCAGTGGATCCACAACTACTTTGTGGAATTATACTTTGAGTCATGGAATTACTATCAACAGTCTTTCGACTGGAGAATCAAGCAGCAGCTCAAATCCACCACCGTAAAAAAAAAAAAAAACCATGGACAGTTATTTACAAAAAACGAGCCTTAAAGAAATTGTAGCTGATCTAGCTACAAATGTTGCTTCAATTAATAATAAATGGTCTCAATCTATAAAATTGGCCTCATTAGGACTTATGGTTCCTATTCAGCTGAAAGTTTAATACAAAATATTTAGGATCATTTGAACTCATTTGGTCTCTGGATGAAAATAGATATAATAGGCTCTACTCAAGATGGTGCAGCTATCAATAAGAAGCTCATGCAATTAACAGACATTGTTTATCAGTTTTGTTTCATTACATGCCGCTTTAGAGTCAGCTAAACTAGCAGTGGAATTCCTCAGCCTAGAAGATGCAACGTTATTGACAGCAGATACTGTTCTTGAATTCATGCATCAATCGCATCTTTATTGCATTCAAATTTAAAAAGTGCGTCAATGCACAGTGGATTAGGGGTCATCCATAACTCTGTCAATTTTTGGCCAACCCCCCGTTTTATATGATATCAGTTTTTGTGTACTCCCCCCCCCCCAAAAAAAAAAAAAAAAACAACAACAATAAAAATGCTTAAAAAGCATTGATTTTTTTTCTGACTAAATTATACATTTATATAACTGTAGATCTCACCTAATTATATTATATAATAGTCGATACCTCATTAAATAATCAATTAAGCAAATAATATTATATATCTTTAATATAATCTTCCCATGGGTTATTGAAGTGATCATTGGTTGAAACAATAGGTAGTGAATGTTCTCCGCGCTCTAAAAGGATATCGTATTCTTGAGGTACAATCAAATTCGTTGCGTCAACTTCAATTTCATCTAACCATTCAGCAGTTTCCGAACTCTTCTGCAAGGCAATGACTGCTAAAAATTCTGTCTGACGCTTGGCAGCGATACGAACAGGTTGGACCCTTTTGATTAGAGGGAGTGTTATAGCAGAAGAGTGGATAGAAGCGTGCTTTTTCAATATAGCTTGAGAGGCAAAGTAGATATTGCACTTTTTACAGATTCTATCAGCTAGGCTAGACTGAATTGATGGACAAAACGCATCATACGGAAAAATTGGAAATCCTTTGGCAGTACGAGGAAGAATACTTTCCATGTTTGATGAGATGAGCATAAAGACGGATGATGGAAACAATTCTTTTGCTCCTTCTGAGACATCTACTGCTTTGAGCCCGTCTCTCGTTTAGTTGACAGGGACAGGCGGCGGAAGAAATCTTGCTCTAATTAGAGTAAAGTAAGAGCTTCTAATAGTCCGACAACAAAAACGATTTTCACATTTCACAATTTGAGTAAAATATTGACTTGTACAAAGATGATCGGCAATCCAACGTTGATCTTGTAATAAAAGGCTCCTTGACTCTAGCTCTGATTTGTATGGATCAATATACTCTGCAATGGTTGGATAACCGTCAATTTGTAGATCAGACCAAATATCAACCAAAGCCTGTCCAGCAAAACCAAAGTTCTGTTTTTCTAAATTTTCATCTATTGTCCTGCCTGATTTAAAAAGATATGTTGGTTATTATAGGTTAAAAATTTTATAAATATTTTTACAAATTAACTTTTGTCAATATAATTACCTTAAGAATCAAGATGAGTTCCGTAATGTTCGTGCGGAAGAATCACTCCAGATAATTCTTTACTTAGAGGTGCCATTCGTCGCTCAGCTCTGTTGAATGCACTGCGGCCTGGAGCGTAATAATAGTTTGAGGATCTCTGGTAATAGAGTCGAATACTTTGATATCCAAGAGCCGCTAAAAGTCTAATCCATGAGTGACGTCGGTCGAGGATGCATGTTTTCCTGATCGAACAACAATGTAGGTAAGTCCAGAATAAGTAACAGCATCTGTTTCTCCGAGACCATCTTTTTTGATCGTAATTCCAGCGTATACAGATGGTATAAGCTTGTGTTTAGCAGCCACAACCCAGTCGTGGTCCGGGAGAGCTACCCGGTACTCCAAATGCATCAACAACGGCGCCTGTTTTTTGGCTGCTGTGATTCCAATTGGCACTCTAACCTTGTTGTCTTGGCTAATGAAACACACTTCATCGGGCCCTAAAATAGAACAAACTTCTTCCACATATTTTATAGTTGAACCGCAAAAGAGTCCGTCAACATGTTTTAAATGAGAATCATTCTGAGGACTGATCAATCTAACAGGGACTGTTTTGACGCGCCTTTTGCCTTCTAATGTTCCGTAACTTCTCGGAAGTAGACGAGTATAGGGGACACTCTTGCTGATTGCAAATCCAATTTTGTTTATCTCGGATGTCAATTCGTCGAGAGTTTTAATGCTCTAAATAATAAAGAAATATATTCGGTTATTATTATCTTTTTTACGAAAACGGGATTCATTTCGTAAATTATATTCAAATCAAATCTTGAAATTAGTTGTTAACATTTCAAGGATATTTACAATAGTGCAAATACTAAGTAAAACTCAAACAAATACAATATTAACAAACATAGCTGAGCTATCATTACCCGAAGAACCTCTGATCGACGTCTTTCATCAGCGGACAAACCATGGAGAGCAATATCCATAATCACCTTTAAAAGAAGAGGTTGATCTACTTCTAATGACGGTCGACCAGGTTTCTTTCTGATTTTTAGTTTTTCTTTGACTTCTGGATGCTCCAGAAGTCAAAGAAAAACTAAAAATTAGAAAGAAACCTGGTTCTAGCTTTTTTCAGTTCTCTAGTTTTCTTCTGTTGAGCTTGATCATACTTTTTTTTGGCCAGTTCTTTACATACCCTCTAAAAAATGAAGCGTTGATTTGATGTTGATCAACGTTGATTTTGCGTTGATATTAGCGATCAACGGCGATCAACGGCGATCAACCATAAATGGATGTTGTAGCAACAGCTAGTGTTCGGCAAAATCAAATATACGTCAAACCTTTAAAGATTTGAATTTGAACTGTTCTTTGAGGGGATAGATTTGAATTTGATTTGACAAATATCTGGAGGATTTGGATTTGATTTTCAAATATTCACTTTGTTCTCAATTTTTGCGTTTGAAAAAAAAACGCCAAATTTTACAGGCCCGCAAACATATATATCACTTTATTCCGGGGTCTTTGCAGTGGTTTCCGGAATGGCGGTCGCCTTTCAATAACGGAAAAAAAAAAAAAAAAAAGAGTTTTTAATTAAAGTTTGTTAATATTAAAGAGAAAGTAAAGAGCATAGAGAAAGAAAAAAAGAAAAGAATTGAAATTGTATTTGAAAACTATTGAAATGATACAAGTAAGATAGATGGCGGCAATAATAGCAACATATTACTTTGGTGGAAATCTCGATCTGACAAATATCCAAACCTATCCAGAATGGCCAGAGATTACCTGGCCATTCCTGCTACATCTGTATCATCAGAAAGGCTCTTCTCATTAGGAAAAAATCTTATTACTGACAAAAGAAATCTTCTCTCTGCAGATACCATTCAAGCTTGCCACTTTTCATAAAAAAACTTGCCGCGGGAACGTTTTTTTAAAACGAAGCTTTTGAAGGTAAGGATTCCTAAGATCTTAAACACATCTAATTTTTATGAAACTTTCCATATTTATTAAGAAAAGGACGGGGAATCTAATGGAATCTGGACGTTTTTTAACATTTATACAAAAAATTTTAGTTCTCAGCGTTTAAAAACTTCAAGGTTGATTTATATAAAAAAAAAAGTGTTTTTGAAAAACGTCCAGGTGGAAATTGCAAGTTTAGCCTTTCCTCTATTTAAAACAAGTATTTACTTAAGTTTACCTAAAGAATTGGTACTTAGGATTTGCATGTATAAATTATGTGTATATATATATGCTTTTGTTCGCGTATTTAATGACGTTATCTGTTTTGATTTTTGCGTTTGTTTTGGTTAGATTATGAAAATTAAATTGAAAGTGAAAGTATAATTCTTAAAATTTTAATCAAATGAAAATACATCTTTTCCTTTTTCCCAGGTAAAAGGTCTGCATTCTTCAAGAAAGTTAAAATCTTGATTTTTACTATTTTAACTACAGGTTGCTCTTATTTAAACTGTTTTTTTCAAAACAAAAACCTGAAAATAGTATTCAACAAAAGCTTATGAAAATGGAGTTGTGTAAGAAATTTATTATATCTTTTTATATTTATTTGCCTCTATTTGTTTGTTGATTAAATACTATGAACTCTTGTAATAATTATTTTAATTCCTTTTTTTTTAGGTGTTGACATTAACAATAGTCTCACCAAAATGGTTGCTCCATCTATAAGTCAAGAAAGTAAGTCAAAATTTTAAATTAGGAATACTGTAGCACAAATTTTTTTCATTTTATTAATTCAATTTATTAGAACCAAAATAATCCACCCCTTATTTTTCTTTATGTCACTTAAATTAAGTTTAATTTTAATTTTAGTATCTGACACTGTTATGGATTATCTTAATATTAATGGAGGCATTGTATCCCTCAAAAATCCAGATTTGGTTTTAACCAATCGCCATTTTTTACAAATTTGTAAAGAAAAAGATAAATTTAACTTGACATGGCCAAATCTTTCAGTATTTTTTACATCCTTGTTTAAATACCCTATATCTAGAGTTATGCTGATCAAGTGCCTTCAAAAGTCAAAAGATTTTATTGCAAAAGTAAATCGTGCCAAAAATTTTGATTTAAGAAAGTATTTTTTAAGCTCTGCTTTATCTTTTATTGGTGCTTTTCCGGATGTTGTTGTTTGTCACCTTCTAATGCTTGTTCTACCCCAACTTCTATCCACAATAGTGATATTGTTCCAAATCAAATTACTGTTTCTGTATCTTCTGATTTGAACTTGCAAATTGCTAATGATGATTTTTTGTGTTCTGTTACCCCAAACTCTATTGTATACACCCCTTTAGGAAATGATTCTGAAAATTTTCTTCTTGAAGCGCAAGTTAATGAAGTGAATCTGCCAGTTTCCAATTCAGATAAAAAACTACATATATTATCAGGTGATTTGGCCTATCAAATAAAAAAATACAAACAGAGAATTAATTATCTTAAATTACAAAACAGACAAATTAATAAAAGATGTAATGAATATAAAAGAAAATATCAAGCAATCTTGTCAAAATATAATGTCAGAAATGTCAACAAAAGAGAAGTTAGAAAGGATTGTAGGATTAACCAATTGTTGCAAAAAAATTTTAGATTAGAAAAAGAAATTGATTTGGCTAGAAAACGTTCACAATCAGATAGACAAAAGGCATGGTATTTTAAGAAAAAAATTGAAAACACTGTTTTGAAAACATCTGATGAAGCGAATGACTCAATCTTAAAGGAGAGTTTAAATTACTTTGAAAATCTTTCAGAAGAGCTGAAGGAAAGAGTTAACTTTTTTGAAAAAAATGTAATTGATGTTTTTGAAGGAGGTAGATATAATGATGAAATTCGCTCTGTATATTATGACCTTTTAAGTAAAAATGTTTCTGTTAACAATGTTGAATCAGTTATCAGAACTGTACTACAAAAAATGGCTGGAATTTCATGTGGCACACTTCCAAAAAAATCTTTGGCTGCTGAATTTTTTAGTGAAATGAACCTTTTATCAAAAGCACAGGTTAGAGAGGCTATATTGGATAGTACACACAATGTTCTTCATACAGATGGCACAAAGTATAATTTTAGAGAGATTGGTAGTTTTCAAGTCACAACGTCATCTGGAAGCTACACGTTTGGGATAGAAGATATGTTTTCAGGCGAGGCACAATCTTATTTTGGAGAGCTAAAAAATTTACTCACTGATATGTCTCAGATATTTTCTCCTGAAAAAGAAAACTATGAGGATGATCTTCGGAAGCTTATTTTTTCATTCAAATCTTTGATGACAGATCGCACCATAGTTAATTCAAGTTTTTTTAGCCAATTTAAACATTGGAGAGAAGCAATTTTGCCTTTTGTTGTTGAAAACTATGAACTACTTCCTTTAAATGAAAAATTAAAAATTTCTCAAATGCATCATGTTTTTTGTGGCTTACATGTTATCCATAATTTAGGAATATATGCAGAAAAAGCAATCATAGAATGGGAAAAAGTGGTTGAGCAGGAAGGTAGTGTTCATGGTGGTTTTATAAATTCTCAAAACTCACGTACCTTTGATATTTTGTATGAACTTTCAAAACTTACAAGCTATAGACATGGCGATCAACGGAATGGGAAAGCTGATGAATGGAGGGCATTTTTGCGTAAAAAGTTTTCAAAAAATTTTATGGTTTCATTTCTGCATCATCGGTTTAACATTATATTTTTACTTGGTGGAGCAACGTATTTTCATAAAGATCATCTTAAAGAATTTGTTTTTAATCTTGATGGTTCAAATTTCCTTCATGAATCAATTAGGCATGATATTGACAACATAATTTTTCATGCTTCAACCAGAGCTCTGGGAATTTTTAATAAACTGATATCAGGACCTCTTTTTCGTATTATTGAAGAAGAAGGTCATATTTTTTCTTTAAATACCGTTTGGTCGCAAATGTTTAATTATTTTGTTTGTTGTTCTTCTGATGCATCAATAATGTTAAGTGGTTCTACATTTTTTGATGTCAAATATCTCACTAAGGATGAATTGTTTGATTGTTTGTTTTTTAACTGTAATGACCCACTTTTGGATGCCTTAACACAAGAATGTCTTGAAGTTATATGTTGTTCGTGTTCAGTTATGATCCAGAGTCAGTTAAGAGACCAATTGCCTGGAGGGAAATATCACAATCCAGATGTTGGTGTCCTTGAGGAAACTCAAAACTGTCCGCGTACTAACATTGTGTCTGAACGTGACTTTGCCTCTTATGACCGCAGGTTAAAAATGAAACCTAACATGACAACAGTAGCTGCAGCTGGTGTCATCATGTTTAACAATAACAAAACAGCTGATTGGATATATGGGAAATCCCAGGAAGAATTGGCAAGGCTAGTTTTACTAGCAAGGCGAAATAGAAAAGGATATATCAGAAAGTACAGAGAAAAAAAAGCAAATATATTGCAGTACAAAATCGATGAGATGGACAAGCGCAACTTAGAAAAGGAAATAAAGGAGCAAAAGGCAAGCGAAGAAAAAGAGTTTTTGACAACAGAAATTGGGAAGGATGGTGGTTTAATTTTGTGTAAAGAGGATTTTGAGCAAATCTTAGGTACTGAAAATGAAATTGTAATGAAGTTGCAAAGACAAATTAAATTTCGAAAAAAAGTACTACAGCAAAAATTTCCAGAAAAGTGGCTACAGTTAGGAGAAAAGGTAAAAGGTGAAAATTACAAAAAATTTGGTATAGAGGCGTTAAAAACAAACCTGCTATCAATTTTTAAGTTTTTAAAAGATGCTCCAGAACAACGAGCAAATACAATAAAATGTTCAGTCATCAGACAGAATAATGAAAGACAAGAAATGTTGTTAACATTAAAAAAAAAGGTCAGATTAGAGGGTGACACTAGATTATTAATGGAAACTAGAAAAATAATAAGAGCAGGCACATCAAAGGGAGGGGTTCCAAAGTTTTTAGGAAAAAGAATTAAACATAAAATGGTAGATGAAGGTGGAAAGGATGTATGGTATTCAGGGCTCGTAGTAAGTGTTTTAGATGACAATGAATTTGATGATGAATGCGAGTTTGAGATACTATATGATGGATTTGAGGATAAATACGATATCGAGTTAGTCAAAGAGTGGAGGATGAAATGTGTTGTGATAGAGGGAAAGGCTGATGGTTATGTGGAGGGCGAAATTCGAAAAAAACAAAAATGTTGTTAATATTGTTTTTGACGCAATGTCAATTCAACTTCAATTTATTGCATTTATATTTGCTATTATTATTATTCAATTTAATGTCTTTATGTTTGTAATCTGTTTGGTCATCTGGAGCAGTGTTTGCGCACCCACAATTCTTTATATGTATATTTGATTTCTGTTGGACCTCTGCAGCCATGACAACATACTGGTAAGTTATGTTTTCTATTTTTGCGCTGATGTACCATTAATATATCTATCCTTGTGTTTAGGTATTTGTGAGTCATTATATGTATATTTTTGTAGGTGCATCTACAAGTCATAATATGAATACCTGTCTTCTGTTCACCTCTACAGCGGTGTTGATCTACTGATTAGTAATTATTTGTATGTTTGTGTTTATGCACCCGTAAGTCATTATATGTATGTTTGTGTTTATGTACCCGTCAGTCATTATATGTATGTTTGTGTTTATGTACCCGTCAGTAATTTTGTGTATGTTTGTGTTCTGTTGGACCTCTGGAGCGGTGTTGACGCATCCGTAAGTCACTATATGTATGTTTGTGTTTATGTACCGGTTAGTCATTATGTGTATGTTTGTGTTCTGTTGGACCTCTGGAGCGGTGTTGACGCACCCGTAAGTCACTATATGTATGTTTGTGTTTATGTACCCGTCAGTCATTTTGTGTATGTTTGTGTTCTGTTGGACCTCTGGAGCGGTGTTACGCACCCGTAAGTCACTATATGTATGTTTGTGTTTATGTACCCGTCAGTCATTTTGTGTATGTTTGTGTTCTGTTGGACCTCTGGAGCGGTGTTGACGCACCCGTAAGTCAATATATATATGTTTGTGTTTATGTACCCATCAGTCATTATGCGTATGTTTGTGTTCTGTTGGACCTCTGGAGCGGTGTTGACGCACCCGTAAGTCACTATATGTATGTTTGTGTTTATGTACCCGTCAGTCATTATGTGTATGTTGGTGTTCTGTTGGACCTCTGGAGCGGTGTTGACGCACCCGTAAGTCACTATATGTATGTATGTGTTTATGTACCAGTTAGTCATTATGTGTATGTTTGTGTTCTGTTGGACCTTTGGAGCGGTGTTGACGCACCCGTAAGTCAATATATGTAAGTTTCTGTTTATGTACCTGTAAGTCATTATATGTATGTCTATGTTCTGTTGGAATTGTATGTATGTCTGTGTTCTCTGGTACAGCATTCATGCACGCGTAAGTCATTATATGTATATTTATGTTTTGTTAAAGAAAAAAAAAGTTTTTAGACCATGAAGGAACATATACAGTAAAATGATGCTGAATGATTACTCACACAAATAAGAATTTTTGTAGCACTTAGGGACAGTCACAGTAAAAGGATGAGACCTAATTGAATGATAAGTAATAAAAGAATGAATTTTAGCAGATGGCATAAGAGACACTAGCTCCTTAAAACATCACCCTTTATAGTATTTGTAGAAAAGAGTAAGAGAAGCAACACTATGACAGTGCGACAATGGTTGGCTACAGCGGCAGGTCTTGGTATTCTATAATTATTTTTATTTTTAATTTTTGTTAATAAACTTGTGTCACCCTCTAATCTGAGGTTTTGTTAACAACATTTCTCTTTTCTTTTTGATTTTTTTTTCGAAATTTATTTGTCTTTGCAACTTTATTACAATTTCAGTCACAATAAAAGGATAAGACTTAATTGAATGACGAGTAACACGAGAATGAATTTCAGTAGATGGCACAAGAGACGCTAGCTCTTTAGAGCAGTGCCCATTATAGTATTTGTAGAAAAGAGGAAAAGAGAAAGAGAAGCAACATTACGACGATGTGATAATGGTTGGAGGTTGGCTGCAAGAGCAGGTCCAACTATGTTTACAATGCATTTTTGAACCTTGACTAAAAGAGAAAGGGCATTATTGGAAGATCCGCCCCAGATGGGGCAACAGTATTCCATACTAGGAAGGATTTGAGATTTATAGAGATAAAGAATAAAATCCGGAGTAAGAAAGTGTTGAGCTCAATAAAGAGATGCAACCTTAGCAGATGCTAATTTTGCAATGGATTTGATATACAGTTTCCAAGAAAGATAGGAAGTAAGAGCTAATCCTAGAAGACGAAGGGTAGATGACTCATGGAGTACATTACTGTTAATAAATATAGGAAGATCTAGATTATGGAGATAACGATTAGCTGAAAAAAATTATGTTTTCTTTGAGTTAAAGTTCACCAGCCACTGTGAGCCTAATGCTGTAGCAGAAGTGAGATCCTTTTTAAGCTCAAATGCCCTCTTCAAGCAATCAGAGAGTGTTGCGTTCTTATCAAGGCAGGAATAAATGGTAGTATCAGCTGTAAAATGAGGCGATTGAAATCCATAGTGATGATCAGAAAGTAAGTTATTAGATTCAAGAGGAGAGCATAAGTGTTTGTTAATTAAAGACTCAAAACCCTTGCTTATAATTAGACCATTAGATATATCTACCTTCTTCAAAAACGTCAATTACATGTTACAAATTAAAATGTCTTTATTTGATAGGTGAAATCACCAGGTAATATAGGTAGTATCCAAATTAGAAACTGGAAGATTCACTTGATTAAATTGCGTTTTAATAAGAAAGTTTTTAGAACCATTTCCTAAAGGGATGTATGCAATAGAAGTTGGGGTAACAGCATGAAAAGTCATCATTAGCAATTTTCAAAATTAAATCAGAAGGTACAACAACAGTAATTTGATTGGGAACAATTTTACTATTGTGGATAGAAGTAGGGGTAGAGCAAGCATCAGAAGGTAACTACTTTTAAAGTTGGAAGTTACTGGAAGAGCCTAGATGAAGTTTATATATATATATATATATATATTTTTTTTTTTTTTTTGTTATTCACCTCCTCAAGGCCAAGAAGGCCACTACAGATGAGGAGGCTACTTAATAGTGGTTATAACCCTCTCTCAACTCTATAACTCCGAAACACGAACCTCGATGAACAAGGCCGCTGCTCGGAGAAACTAGTTGAGCGCAGTACTACCAGGGGCGTGGTAGGGATTGAACTCGGAACCTCTCGCTTATGAAGCGAGCGTTTTACCACAACACCACTACTGCATATATAGCTAGATAACAATTAACAGACAACTTAAAAAATTGCAAAAAGATGGGTAAGTCCATAATGCCAGACTTTATCAAAAGCCTTTGAGATCCAGAGCAGTAGAATTTGCCTAACCACCTCTATGTAATGCTATGTAGTACCATTCTGTAACAACAGTTAGCAAGTCAGTTCTTAAACAAGATGATTGAAATCCATTTGTTTCTTATGTCATCTGCAAATAGAGCCACCTTTAAGCTTTTCAGGATGATCACTAGTTTTGGTTAAAAGTTAACCCATTACTTAGTGACACAAGTGTGACTTAGGAGCGTTTAGTGCCACAGGGTCTGTGTGTTTTGTGATTGTGATGTTATTGTTGTGATGTTTTGTGTTGATAGACAACTTGGCTTACCTTCTCGATGGTGTCTATTGTTAAAAATGATTATTAGTTTGTTTCGTTACTGAAACTTGCTACTTCCAATCATTCACTAAAAGCCAAGAAATAAGTTTTAGAATAAAAACATTTTTCTATGTTATTTTCATTTTTTTTTATCTTAGGCGTTTTCATAGGTTCACATAAGCAATCTTAAAGAGTAAGTTTCTTATTTTATACTTATTTAGTTTTAAATGTTTTTAATTTATATATTTCTAAAATGAATTAACAAAATATTTTTAACACGTTATTGTGTATCTGTGTTTCTAATAATAATATTTTTACATTTTTAGATATAATTTCTGCTGTTATACCTGCCTATTGCAGTTGTAAGTACTCCAAATTTCAGAAAGTTCGTTTGCTGTAAGTTATTTTCATTAAAAATTAAATTTTAACTTTATTGAAGAAACTTCTGTTTGTTAAATAGGTTATTCTGAATAATTTCGACAGATTTTAATGCCCTTTTGTAGTAATTTACTGACCGGTCTGTAAATTATACAATAATTTCAAAATGATGTATGATTTGGATTCCATGATTCCTTTATGCATATTTGTATGGTGTAATTATAATAAAACCCCAAATTTTATTTTCCAAAACTAAGTAAATAAGTGAAAACCATCAGTCTGTAAAATAGATGATTCTGGTTAATCTCGTCAGATGAATAAAAATGGGACCATTATGAAACATTTCGAATCAAATTTAATAACGGTTGAAAAATATCAAATATATTCAAAGTCGGTATGCCCAGTTGGTTTGTGTAGCCCTTTTGCAGTAATTTACTGACCGGTCTGTAAATTATACAATGATTTCAAAATGATGTACTATTTGGATTCCATGGTTCCTTTATGCACATTTGTATAGTGTTATTATAATATAACCCCAAATTTTATTTTCTAAAACTAAGTAAATAAGTGAAAACCCTCAGTCTGTAAAATAGATGATTCTGGTAAATCTCGTCAGTTGAACAAAAAAATTTTGGGGTATTTTATTTTCTTATAGTTGTTGGATCACTATTGAAAATTTAAAGTCAAATGTAATAATGGTTAAAAAGTTATTCTAAAGTTAATATGACACCAAAACTAAGTAAATAAGTTAAAACCCACAGTCTGTAAAATAGACAAATCTGGACTATCCCGACTGAGTTAAATAAAAATATTTTGGTATTTTATTTTCTTATAGTTGGTGAATCAACATGGAAAATTTCAAGTCAAATGTAATAACGGTTCAAGAGTTATTCAAGAGTTAATATGACACCAAAACTAAGTAAATAAGTAAAAACCCTCAGTCTGTAAAATAGACAGTTCTGGGCAATCCCGACAGAATTTAAAAAATTTTTTTTTGTATTTTCTTTTCTTATAGTTGTTGAATCATTATGGAAAATTTCAAGTCGAATGTAATAACGGTTCAAAAGTTATTCAAAAGTCAATATGATCCAAAAATACTCTCTTTTTCGGTGCCATAACACTGCAAATTTTCCATACTTAAGCCCTATACCTTTCGTCAAAAAATCATCAATTTTTGCACTACAAAAAATTCAATAACTTTGGATCCGCTTAACTTCAAAGGTCGAATGACCCCTCATTTTTTAAGTCAGGTCAAGCTCTATACGATGATATAAATTATATATGTTTTTTTAGATTATAAAAAAATCGTCTGGAATGGCTAACAAATGCTGCAATATGAATAAAATTTATAGATTCAGATAACTAAAATTAATAAATGAAATAAGTTAAATAACGTTCAAATATACATCAAATCTTGGAAAGATTTGAATTTGATCTAAATTCAAAATAGGAAGATTTGAATTTAACCATTTCAAACATTTGACGCTTATTTGATCAAACTATTTGAATTTGTGCCGAACACTAGCAACAGCAATGTTATCAACAGCAAATCAACGTTTATTTACAAACACTGAGCGTTCGTTGATTTACTGTTGACAAAAAACAAATTTATTGAGCCGTTTACTAACAGTAATTTGCTGAGCATTTTCTGCTGGGATTTTTTTGTTATTTTTGGTGGTTATAAAACGTTTGTTCAAATTTTAATTGTATTATACGGTATAAAATGAGTATAAACTTATTGAAAAACATATATTTTATTAAGTAATTATTTTTTCAGTTCTTGAATAAAGATTATCCTAATGAAATTAGGGTAGTTTTTTAACTATTTGAGGATAATAGAACTTCTTAATATAAATATTTTAACAATTTAACATGAAAAAGTCACAACTTAGCAGCAATTTGGCTTATTAATGCTTATTATAATAACATTACTATTATCATAGCAAATTATTAATGGCTGCAAGTATGTGCCTGATAAATTCTGACTGCAAACTTAAATCATATAGTACAAAATGCAATTTAAATTGATTTTTTCTGTATAAGAATAATAATGCCTTTATTTTTTTTCTTTTGTGATGTAATAAAATAAAGATAATAATGCCTAAATATGACAGAAGCCTATATATAAGAGAATTTATGAAAGAAAAACGAAATACTGAAAAAAGAATAAAATATCTTCTTGAAGAGTGCAACATTGTTGGTAGAGGAAATTGCGTTCATCTAGATTTAGACATTCAAAAGATTTTTGAAGTTTCTGAAGATGTGCACAGTGATATATTGATGTTTTCAATCACTTCGCCAGAAAATAAATTTTGTTTAAGTAAAGTTGAATCTAATAATTGTGATGTTGACGACATTGCATTTAAAAATAGTTTATACAGTAGTATTGATACTCTAACTTCAACAAAAGATTTTTTATATGAGTGGTTATTAAAATACTGTATAAAAGATGATGCTTTAAATGCACTTTTATTTCACTTAAATAAATTTACTCCATCTATACCAAAATGCTGGCAGACATTACAAAAATCTCTTCAAAAAGTTAATGTTTTATATATCAGTGGAGGCGATTATATATATCTTGGAGTTAAAAGTGCAATTGATTATTACATATCAACAGTTGGAAATAAGGAAAAGCTTGATCTAATTGTAAGTATTAATGGTGCACCTATGTGCAATAGTAAAAAGACTTCCATTTGGCCTATACTAGTTACAATTAACAGAAAAGGATCCTATGCTGTTGCAATTTGGCATGGTCAGGGAAAACCAAACAATTTGGATGAGTGCTTTGAAGATTTTATTCTTGAAATGAAAAAATTGCAAACTAATGGGTATAAACAGCTGCTGGTGACTATTAAAGCTTTTGTTTGTGATGCGTCTGCAAGAGCATTTGTTAAATGCATTATAGGGCATAGTGGCTATCATAGCTGTGAAAGATGTATGGCAGTTGGCACACAAAAACATGGCGTAAGATTATTGGAAACGACTACTTTACTTTGTACTGACATGGCTTTTAAAAATAATTTTTATAAAAAAGGTCACCAGCTTGAGAGTCTTTCTCCACTTGTTCAGTTAAATTTCCCAATGGTAACTGAATTCCCATTAGACTATATGCACCTTATATGTCTTGGGGTAGTTAAAAAACTTCTAATAAACTGGTGTAAAGGTCCCCGATGTATTAGAATAAGTCAATCTGTTAAAGACAGTATTTCAAATGAACTCATAAATTTACGAAGTTATACACCATCCAATTTTCAACATAGACCACGCTCTTTAAATGAACTTGAGAAGTGGAAAGCATCAGAGTTTCGATTATTCTGCTTTATGCTGGACCTGTTGTTTTAAAAAGGAAAAATAAATAAAACTATGACTTATTTATTTCTCTTTCAATTGCTATGCACATACTGCTTTCTAATAAAATGGCCAAAAATGAATTGTTAGTGGCATTTGCTAAACAGCTGCTTATATAGTTTGTCAGAGAAGTACAAATTTTGTATGGGGAGATCTTGGTAACATACAATGTTCATAGCATGATTCATTTAGGTGATGATTGTGTTAACTTTGGGGAGAGTCTTGATCATCTATCAGCTTTTCCTTTTGAAAACTTTTTGGGTTGAATTAAAAAAATGGTGCAAAAATCACATCAGACTGTTGACCAAATAGTGAATCAATTAGATGAGAGAAAAAAGTTGGATATTTTTCTTAGAGAAAGGAATGGTAAAGAAATTTCTGCCCAAGTGGTAAATAAAAAGATCACATCAAATCTATGAG
Organism: Hydra vulgaris; assembly: GCF_038396675.1. NCBI lineage: Eukaryota > Metazoa > Cnidaria > Hydrozoa > Anthoathecata > Hydridae > Hydra > Hydra vulgaris. The sequence goes on from NC_088929.1 coordinate 31,334,455, forward strand.
ACAGAGTTTATTTTATTCAAGACAAAGGGTTTATTTTAGTAGAAGAGGTTTTGGTAGATCTTGTAAAATGCAAGGCTCTAAATCCTCATTCAGTTCGAAAGTTTTTTCCTGATTGTTTTGAAACATTTAATTTAGACCTTTGTTATGTAAATTCATTAGCCAACCTAAAAACAATTTTTCCGAAAAAAAAAGAACTTTTGAAGAAAGGCTTGATGATACCTGTTTAAAAAGGTGGTTATGCTTTTTTTGTGCTTAGACATTGTGATATTGCTTATGATCACTGATTTCTTGAATTAAAAACACAAACTTTGATTATACTTGCAGACCATCAATTTTTAAAGAATGTCTGTGCATGTGTCATTTTGTAAAATTTGTTGTAAATTTGTCAAATATGTAGTTCATTGAACAAATTTTAAGTGAGTTTAATGCATTTTAATTTATAAATTTTTTGTGTGAAACAAATACCTGGTATGTTTATAGAAATAATAAAATATTTACACTGGTGTTTTACATTAATAAATCTAAAAAGCGTTTTACAAAGTTCATTGTTTTTAATCTCTAATGTATTTTTAATTTTATTTTGTAACTTATATAAGATTGTTTAAAATTATATTGCACCAGAATATTGAAATTTCATTTGCCATTGTTGAACTTTAAATGGAAAAATTAAAGTGGAAGTGATTGCTAAAAGTTGGATGAAAAATGATGGGAAATGCTTCTGGCTGCCATTTAAAAGTTCCGCTGCGATTCATAAAGCTGTCACAACCTTGCAGGCATCAACCTCTGATTGGAAGATATACCCTGCTAGGATTTTATACACTACAGGTTTGCATATTACTATAAAAAAATGTAAAGTAATTGAATTAGATATTGAACTGTATGTTTTGACCAGGGTACTGAAGAGGATAATCATGTGCTGGTGCAAATTTATTTTAGGCCTGCTTTACAATATGACTATAGTCTCATTTAATATCACTTATTTTAAATCCAATATTCCAACGGGCATTTGTTTAAATTATATGTTCTGAATGTCTTTAGAATGTTTAAAGAAGATTTCCAACGATTAAAAAAAGTTTTTTTAACTATGTTTTTAGTTTTTTTTTTAAACTTTTAGTGTTTTTTAAAAACTAAAAAATTCACTAATTTTCATGGGTTTTTCATTAAAATTCATTAATTTTTATGCGGTGCACCAATTGCACTCCATTCTCATTTTTTTGTTTATAAAGTAAAGTTTATATTAAAGGAGAAAGACAGCAATGACATTTTGTGAAAGTGATTAAGATATTGTGATTGGTGATGAAGAACTATACGGAAGATACTATTTTGATAGTTCAAATAGCTAAAGAACATCTAACGTGATTCCAAATATAGCAGGTTAACTATTTTTGTAAAAGTAAAATAATGGTTTGTTAAAATAAAATGCTTATTTTTTTACTGAATTATAGATGTTTTTAAATCAATATTAACCCCCCATTTACACAGTGAAATAGCAAGCTTTTCAGTTGCTGAAAATAACAATGACTTCTCGAAAGAAACTAATCTATCTCAAGGGAAAATGATGTTGTCTTCAAATATATTGGTAAAAAAAAGTCCTAATGTTGCTTTTGTTCTAATTAAAATCTGTGTGCGTGTGCAGTAAAAAAATTAATAGAAATCAGAACTATATGTTATAGAATATAATTTTGTTGACAAATATTTTATAAATACATGTTTGTTGACAAGTTTAAATAAAAATCACTATATAATGTTTAAAAATTTTATTTAATTTTTGTATGTATAATTTATCTATACCTAGGTAGAAAATGGCTCTAAAAATTGTGTTTTGGATAAAGAGGATAGCAAAGAAAGACATTTGTCTTGCCAGGGTAAATTAAATAAAAGTTTTATTTATTTTTCCCATTTAGGTATTTTTTCATGGTTAATTTTTTACAAAATATTTTACATAAATAATAATAATATTGTTTATTTTACTACATTTTTTTTAAAAGATTTTCAAAAAAGATTTGCGTTGAGTTAGATGGCAAAAATAGATAAAAGAGAAAAGTGATTCAAGAGTCAATTTTAAAAATCCATGTATTGAAATTAAGATAATTTCATTCATATAGAATAAACATAATATGTGTTCTGACCCTTAAGTAATTTTTATTTTTTTAATAATAGATAAGTTCTCTTAGTCGTTGTGGAGGTAATATAAATTGGCTTTTGCTTTTGGAAAGTTGTTGATAAGCGAGGACGCTGGGGCCTGTTTTAATGTCTCGGGTGGTTCATTGAAGATAAATTTTAAAACATACCCCCTGTATCATATGATAGTGGGTAAGAATGGTTTTATGCATTTTTTTAGATTTTTTATTTCACAGGAAATATATTTTGTTTATCCTAGTCAGTCATTTATGTAACTATTTGCTATAATTTCTGCAGTTTGATTTTTTTCAAATTTGATTTGAATTTTTGATTTAGATGCGATTACACGACAGCATCATGATGCAAAAATTTGCGAATGTTATTCAGGCATTTCGAAATTTTGTAAGTCAATCAGGAACACGACTCAATCGAAAAGTATTGAAAATGAACAATGCTGCAAACGCTAAATAAATTGTTTGAAAATGTAAATTTTGTGTTAAATTCAATAAAAAAACTTTCTTAATTAATGTAGTGCTTACTTTCTTTCATTATTCTTTTGAGTTAGCTTTGAATCGCTCTATCAATAACTTTTTTGCTAAATCCTTTATTTACAGCCTGTTTTTTACAAAACAAATTAAGATTTGAGCAATATGTATAAATTTTATATACAAATATTTTATATATATATACATACATAATATATATATATATATATATATATATATATATATATATATATATATATATATATATATATATATATATATATATATATATATATATATATAAATTATAAATCAGTAGAAAATCACTTAACAAAGTTTTTTTTCATTTAACACTGTGTTTCATAAATAAAAAGACTCATCAGAAATACTGAGTTTTTTATTGATGAGAGCATTTCTGATGAGTCTTTTTATCGATGAAATACAGTGTTAAATGAAAAAAAATTTTCTTAAGTGATTTTCTACTAACTTATAATTGCTCAGTTCTTTTAAGAACATTGAGCACTCTATTTTGTAGAATACATTTTAAAGTTGTTTAAATATATATATATATATATATATATATATATATATATATATATATATATATATATATATATATATATTTCGTAAACTGTTGATATATATTTTTTTGATATATGCATCAAAAAGCGATATCAAAATACCGTCGGCTATTATAAAAATCAGTGTTGAATCACCAGGAAAAAATGATTGTTGATTAAACGTTGAAAAGCAACATTCGATCAACGTTTTTTGTAAACACCAAATCAACGTTGATAAGTGGCTAACATTTTGGACAAAAAATCAATATGGAATCAATGTTGACGAGAAACATTGAATCAACATCAAATCAACGCCTCATTTTTTAGCGGGTAGATGAGCCAGTTTCTTCTTTTTCTTTTTCAAATCATACCCTTCAGCTTCAGCAATCAATCCACTTCTCTTTCTAGTCTTCAGTCCAGCAACTTCACAATTTAAAGCTGCAATCTCAGAATTGAGTCGATCTTGAGCCACTGTTCTTGCATTTTTTTGATTTTTCGTGGTCAACAAACTCAAAGTTAATGCACTTTGTTGATCATCAATAACAGAATGCTCATTGGTGGGCTCAACAAACTGTGAGGAATTCTTGTCAAATTCAAGTGGAGTATACGTGGGGGCAGAATGTTTTGGAGTATTGGCCCAAAATGATAATTGCTTGCTCTTGAACTTCATTGCCTTTTCATTAAATAAATTGATTAAATACATTACTCTTGATTCAAGATCCTTATGCACCAGTTTCTCTTCTTTTAATGAATTCCATATTATTATTATATGGAATTATATATTATATACTATGGACTTCTTTCTGGATATTAGCGTTTTTTTTATCGGGATGAGCATTTCCATACGAGACCATCAATAAGTTAAGTAATGCGGTTTTATCCATATTTTAATATTGATTTAATAGTATTGTTTACATCACAATCAGAATAATGATTTTGCTCATCGTTAGCGCAAGCTTTTTAAAAGAGTTTCTTTAACCCGCTAGAGAGAAATTAGCGTTTCGAATTTTCAATAGATTTTATGTGTTTGCATTGCATCACGTTTTACAATCAACTAGAGTTTCGTATTTGAAATAACGACAATTTAATTTCAAAAAACGACAAATTTATGAGTTTACTTTTATGAGTTTACTTTGAACCACATTTTATAATCCGCTAGGGAGCGAATAACGATTGTGAATTTTATATACAAAGAGGTAATATTTTTGACATAATTTGATTCGCAGTCAAATGGTAATATATTAATAAAACATTAGTAATTTTTATTTTACGTTAGTAGTTGTTATTTATTTAATGTCTCTGGGAAACTTATTATATTAATTTATAATATTATATTATAAATAATTTAATAAAATATAATATCAAATTCCCCGCATTTAATATCAATTTTCCCACAAACAAAACATCATTTCTATACCATTTAGTAGATGTAAATAACGTTAAAATCTGCACATTAAAACTAAAAAAATTATTTAAATTGACATCATTTTGGCTTCAACACCCCCTCCCCATTGTCAATTAGTGTCAAATTTTCCAGCACTCCCTCCCCTCCCCCCCCCCCCTATTTTTACTGACATCATTTATGGATGACCCCTTAGTGACTGGACAAAAGTATAAAAACTAAATCGTGTACAAAGCACAAATAAATCATATGCAACTAATAAAAGTTAGTTGTTGCAAAGCAAAATTAGGTATCCATAGCAACTAAATAAAAAATATATTCACTTTTTTAAAAAGCGCGACCTCATATTGGTACTTGTAAAATATGGTAAACTCATTCGTAAAAATATCTATTAATACCAAAAATAGATTTTTGCTTTCCGAAATTTGGTATCCATACCAACGAATTAAAAAAATATTACCTTCATAAGAAGCGCAGACATCATATTATTACTCATCCTAATTTTAGTCAATATAGCCCTAATGTTAAATTAGCTATGAATTTTGTCCAGTAAAAGTGAATTCTGGCCCAATGTGCGATGAAAGAATTAACGTGAATGTTATGTAGTTCTTAAGGTGCCTAAAAGATCCTTTAGTTGTTCCAATAAGAAATACATTAAATTTTGTTGGAAAACTTGCGTCTAGGCTTCTTGGATTTCCTTCTAATGATGAGGAACCACTACTAGCTGATGCACCATGTACAACATTGGAAAGTTTACCTGTTGGATGAATTAAATGCACTTTTTTATAAAGATAGCGTCGCACACTTGCCTAAATCTACTGATCAAATCAAATGGCTGAATCAAGAGTTGTTTAGTACATTATTTTAGTAGGAAATGTGTTATTATCTTATTAGAACCTCACGGATTCTGTTGTATATGTGACATATACACTAGTCACTAGTGTATATGTCACTAGTCTAGTGTGTGTATATCACACACTAGTCTAGTGTGTATAACACACACTAGTCTAGTGTGTGTATATCACATATATAACAGAATCCGTGAGTTTCTAATAATATATATATATACGTGTGTGTGTTTGTGTGTGTGTTTCACAACACTGTGTTTCACGATCAGTAGGTTCATGAGGAAGATTCTTCCTGATGAACCTACATGATTGTATATATATTGAGCACTCTATTTGTTGTATATACTAAATAAATAAAGATTCAAATTTAAATGAATCGCTTCATATGTGGAAAAAATTATCTTATTTTCACCAATTTGCATTGCATAACTTTTTTATGTTTAATTTTTATTTTTAGTTTACCCACAACAAGCTAATATCAACTAAGATTACCTCCGCACGGTGGGAAAACGTAAGACAAACTGTTATAACTGGAAACATTCAAAAAGAAAGTGACTCAGAAAAAGAATATATAAATATCAGAGGCAGGGTTATTCAACCAAAAAGTATTAAAAATAAAAAAGATTGTGAAAATTGTTGCAAGTTTAAGTGTTCCGTGAAAATTTTAGAAGACGAGAGAAAAATATTATTTAATGGACTGTGGGGAATGTCTCAGATTGAAAAGCAACACTTTTTTAGTAAAACTACTGAAAGATTAGATAAAAAAACGACTCAGACCAATAAAGTAAGCAAATCAAGAAGAAAATATACTTACTTTTACAATTTCTTTGTTGATAATGTCAAACATCGTGTATGTAAGGTGTTTTATTTGTCTACGTTAGACATCAGCAGCAGACAAATATATACATAATAGTATTATGAAAATAAGCTTGAAACTGGTATTCCTGCCCCTACAAAATGGGGGAAACATTGTAAAAAAAAAGTTCTTGAATTGACTAAACAGAGTATAGAAAACCATATTAACTTGTTTCCACAAGTTAAGTCACATTATTGTCAAAGCATTTTCTGCAAACAATACTTTGATGGTTCATTAAATTTAAAGAAACTTCATGATTTATATTTAACATATTGCACTCAATATAAAATTTTACCAGCAAAGGAATGTATGTACCGCAATATTTTTATCACTAAATTTAATATTGAATTTCAAAAGCCAAAAAAAGATCTGTGTGATACATGCTACCAATTTTGCATTACTGAAAATGCAAATGAAGAGCAAATCCAAAAGTATAACAAGCATATTGCATCAAAAAATGAAACAAAGATCGAGAGAGATAAGGATCGAAAGTTGAACTCCCCTACCACAACCATAGTTTGTATTGATCTACAAAATGTCTTGAGCTTGCCAAAATGTAATGTGGGAAACTTCTTTTAAAAGCTCAGTTGTTATAATTTAACAGGTTACTCTTCGTTGAACAAAAAAGCATATTGTGTATTATGGCATAAAGGTATGTCTGGTCGTTCTGGTAACGATATTGCTAGTGCTGTGTTATGTATGCTAAATCAAGTTTACAAGGATCTTTCTAATATTGACAAGTTTTATATTTGACAAGTTTTAATATTGACAAGTTTGACTTTGGTTTGATTCTTGTGTTCAACAAAATAGAAACAATTATGTCAGCTGCATTGCGTGAGTTTCTTATTGATCATCCAAATATTGAAATCATTGAACAAAAGTATTGTGAGCCAGGGCATAGCTCCATTCAGGAATGTGATAATATACATAGTCAGATTGAGAAATCATTACATTTGGCAGAAATATTCAGCCCTCCCGAGTTGGTAAAAGCAATGTTAAATATTAACCAACGTAAACCATTTTTTGTATACCAAATGCAAAAAAAGGACATCAAAAATTTCTCAAAAATTGCTTGTCTTATGAACTACAAAAAGGTTCCGTACTTTAATGTCAAAACACTTGTATATAGGTCTAATGCTCCTAGTCATATGTATTTCAAGAATCGTTTTACAGATATTTATAAAGAAGCACGGCTGTCTAAGCCAAAAAACACTAGAGGATCAGGAAGTAATCTTGAAGAACCATCAATTCCATTGGCATCTTGTTTTCCACATAATATTGAAATTTCTAGTGAGAAAGTAAAAGACATTGTTTTTATGTACCCATACATGCCAGCTGTAGATGTTTGTTTCTATAAAACCTTATTTCAGTAGTTTTTTTTCAACTCTTCATCCGGAAACAAATTTCATTTTAATTGTTTTATTTATATACTTTAGTTATGTTATGCAACATTCAGTTTTAAAAGTTGTATAAGGTTCATTCAAACTGTCATTAACATGTCATTTGTATTAAAAACTTTGTTTGTTTATTTTCAATAAATCTTTTTAGATAGAAATGATTTTCTTTAAATAATATAGCTCTTGTTAAAAGCTGCCCATCCTTCCAGAAGCAATATCAGTTGAATTCTGTCTAAGTAGCAATAAGAAAGCTAATTATATCATCCCATTCATTTAAGTTTTCCAACGAATCGTTTTAGGTTTCTATATTTGCGTTTAAATCCCGAAGTTAAAAGTAATTTGTTGTAATTCATTTGTTTTTCGCAAAACGTTTAAATTGTTTTTACTAAAATATGGAGATAGCACAAAATAACATTAACGCAAAATATATCTATCGAAATTATCTCCAAACAGGGTCAAGTCATAATAGCAATTTGAGCAACTTACTTTTTTTTCAAAACAAATAATTATTTTTAGTATATAGCCAAGTATTGAAAAAAGTTTTCATTAATGAAAAATATATTGCCAATTCTACTGCATTACAGTGTAAAACTTCAACTTGATTTATCTCAGTTTAAACAAATGCAGAGTTAAAACAAAATAATTCTAACCTGACGAGATGTCGAACACATTTTTTCGAGCTGCACTAGTTTCTGCACAAAAATCAGATCACGATTATCTGACGAATCGTTAAAACTTCAGTTTTCTTAACATTTTTGTTAAGAAACAATAACCAATTTAGCTTTCTTTTGAAAAAAAAAAAATTGAATTTTCCCATTATAGTTATCTTTTACCACTTCCGTAGTTTTGTCCAACAGTTTTATCAGTCTTTTTTTAAATGTTAAATCAAGGATATCGTGAAATAGAAATTATTATTAAACATATTCAAAGTTTAATAATAATTTCTATTACACAATATCTAAAAAAAAAAAATCAACGCATGATTAAATTTTTCGGCTTTTTTTAAAAAAAATATGCTGTCTCAATTATTTTAAGACAAGATTGTGTTTGTGTGTGTGTGTCATATTGACACTATTAATTTAAAAAACCTAAAGTTGAAAATTAAAACAAAAAAAACAACAACAAAAAAAAAGTTTTTTTTTTCCTTCACTGAAAAGTATTAATGGATTGATATTTGTTTTTATTTGTTTCTTACCGTTATTATTAGAGAATATGATTTCAATTTTAAAAAAGTACATTAATTTTTAAAATAATTTACAGGACACGATTAGAAAATCAACAGCATCGTACAAAGTTTTGTAACTTCATTTTGCTATCTTAAAACATGACTGCACGATCAAAGCTATTCGTGGTAAGATTTACGCAACCTCGTCGATGATTAAAAGAAAGAAAACACTTATACAAGTCAAACTTCACCTTGGTCAGCTTTCTAAAAATAAAATAAAAATCATTTTTCAGTACATAACAGTTTCAATTTGTTAGTTTACAACAAAAAAAGTTTCTTAAAAAAAACCTTGTCTTTCTTCCTTTTCTTTTTTTTTTCTTTCTTTTTTTTATCACCTTCTTCCCTTTTCCTCTACAAAAAATGATAACTATTTTAATACACATGATCTGCACAGTTACTGCAGCATCATACACAGTTATTGCAGCATCATACACAGTTATTGCAGCATCATACACAGTTACTGCAGCATCATACGCAGTTACTGCAGCAGACGCGTTTAGACGCAAGCATAAATACAAAATACTTAGCAGTTTCTTTCAAGTAAAATTTAGTAAATCTGTCTTAAAGTTGTTAAACAAAAGTTTAACAACTCTTTTAATTAGATTTTTGCACAAAGTTGCAAGTTTTTAATATAAAAATCAATCTTTAAAATGCACATATAGAATACATATAGGCTAATGATAAGGCATTTTATAAAACCTATTTATAAGTTTTTACTTATTTATTTACTTTTTATATTCTTTTAGTTGTCCCTTATTTATAAGCAATTGCTTAAAATTATACGAAAAAATTTTAACATTACTTATTCGATCTGTTTATAAAAAAGTTTAACCAAATTGTTTCTTTTGTCATAAAATTTGTCATAAAATACTTCTCAAAAATGAACTCCTCTTACTTATAAAATTTGATAAAAATATGAAAAATTTATGCAATCTACACCAAAGTTCCTAAAATAATTTAAAAAAAAATCGCAAATTTTTACTAAAAAATATAACTTTTCTATCACAAAAACATTATATAGGATTATTTTTATAACTTTTTTTATAAACTAGTCTAATATGAAGTATTTGAAAAGTAAAGTATAAGTCAGCATTAACTTAAATACGCTTGTAAAATTTTTTACAGTTATTTCATTTGAGCTTAGATTAACCTACCTTATCGATTGTATAGGATCCAATAAAACCTTTTGACTATGGTATCTTTTATCGCCAGAGAAATGTTTGCCATAAAATGCCAGTAAAAAAGGCATAGTAAGCAAGTAAAGTCAAAAGGCCAGTCTTGTTTTCATTTAGTTTTGGAAGCTATGTCTTGTCCAAACTTGTCATTTTTATTGTCTTGGCTGGGTCATATCTAGGTCTTAGACAGGTTTATTTTGTCTTGGTGTTGGAAGTCAATGTGTTTTTTTCAGATTTTTAAATTCATTAAAAGTCTAATAAATAAATAAATAAATAAATAAATATATATATATATATATATATATATATATATATATATATATATATATATATATATGTATATATATATGTATATATATATGTATATATATATATATATATATATATATATATATATGTATGTATATATATATATATATATATATATATATATATATATATATATATATATATATACATATATGTATATATATACATATATGCGGTAGTGGTGTAGTGGTAGAGCGCTCGCTTCATAAACGAGAGGTTCCGAGTTCGATTCCAACCACGTCCCTGGTAGTACCGCGCTCAACTTGTTCCACGGCGCAGCGGCCTTGTTCGTCAAGGTTCGTGTTTCGGAGTCATAGAGTTGAGAGAGGGTTATAACCACAATCAAGTAGCCTCCTCATCTGTGGTGGCCTTCTGGGCCTTGGGGAGGTGAAATAACAACAACAAAAAATATATATATATATATATATACATATATATATATATACATATATATATATATATATATATATATATATATATATATATATATATATATATATATATATATATATATATATATATATATATGTATATATATATATATATATATATATATATATATATATATATATATATATATATACACACATACATATATATTTAGAATTTTTTTGTATATTATTATAAACTGAATATATATATATATATATATATATATATATATATATATATATATATATATATATATATATATATATATATACATTATATATATATATATATACATACATACATATATACAGTATCGGACAAATATATATGTATGTGTGTATATATATATATATATATATATATATATATATATATATATATATATATATATATATATACATATATATACATATATACATATACACACATACATATATATTTAGAATTTTATTGTATATTATTAAAAACTGAATATATATATATATATATATATATATATATATATATATATATATATATATATATATATATATATATATATATATATATATATATATATATACATATATAGAGTATCGGACAAAACGAGTGCAACCAAATAATGCTAATTTAGTTTCTTTATATAAAAGTGCTGTATTTTTTCAATTTAGAGAAATAACTATGTAACTGTTTAGAGACAAAGTTCTTCAAGTTTTATTCATTACAAAGTTCATTATTTGTAGACAAAAATTAATAAATAAATCAAAAGTATTAAAAAAAGTTGATTTCCTTCCGGACAAAACAAGTGCAACTCGACAATGTTGACCAAGCTGTAATTCGCTATCAATATTTTGTGGCGAATCCTTTGTTGTCGATCACAGCCTTGCATCTTCGAGGCATAGATTTGATCAGGTGAACAATGAAACTTTGTGGAATCGCTGCCCAGGCCTTTTGGATTTGTTCAAACAGTTGATCCTTATTACAAACACCTTCACAATTAATTCTGCGGTTGACAATCTCCCACAGGTTCTCGATAGGGTTGAGATCCGGAGATTGAGGCGGCCATTCCATCACCGATAGGTGGTTGTCTTCAAACCACTGCTTGACTACTTTTGAAGTGTGTTTTGGATCATTTTCTTGCTGAAAAACCCATTTATTGGCATATTCCATTCAGCATGAGGTAACATAACATCTTTCAGGATATTTTTATACATGAAACGGTCCATTATTCCATCGTTTCGATGAATTGGACCTAGACCATTTGCAGAAAAACAACCCCAGACCATTACATTGCCTCCACCATGCTTCACGGTCTTATGGCAGTAACGTAAATCGAGGCGTTTTCCGGCCAGTCGACGTACACAGCAAATGCCATCGCTCCCAATGATGTTGAACTTCGGTTCATCACTGAACAGGACAGTTCGCCATTTCTGCACATTCCAGTCAATATGAGATGTAGCAAACAGGAGTCTTATCTTCTGGTTTTTTAGTGAATTCAGCGGTTTCTTTGCAGGGCGTCGAGGAAACAATCCGGCTTCAACAGCACGTCGTCTGATTGTTCGGTCCGATACAGGCAGCTCTAATTGCTTTTGTATCTTGACTGATGATATCCAGGGATTCTTCTTGACGGATCTGACGATCATAGAATCCTCTCTAGAAGTGGTGAATCGCGGTCTTCCACCTTTGTTATCTGCTGCCAACTTCCCCGTAGAACGATATTTGGAACATAGTCTTGATACGGTCCATTTTTTCACGCGATATTTATCACAAATACTTTTTTGTGACATTCCACTTACGTAATCGCCAATAATTTTCTTTCTTAGTTCCAATCTAAGACTGTCGGGAGCCATTTTTGCACTTGAAGTCATAAAAATAATGAAAAAAAATAATCACACTTCTCAAGGCTTACCGTGTTACATTTACCTTGTGATGTTACAATAATGCTCTGTGGAACACAACGTCTTGGTTGGATGTGGACTGTATTGATGTAATGAAACACTTGTTGTATTTCACTTCTTGTATTGATGTTCTTCGATAAAACACTTTGATAAAACTCACTTTGATAAACTGTCTTGATAATACTGACCGATTGACTTCCATATACTGACTGAATTACATGTCGATTTACATGTCTCTTATATAGTAAAATAAACCTGTGTGAACCTATTCTGGAAGATTCTAGATGCTTCTTTTCGATGCTTCTGGAAGCTTCTGGATGCTTCTGGATATTTCTGGATGCTTCCAGATGCTTCTTCTGAAAACTTCTGGATGCTTCTGCATGCTTCTAGAAACTTCTGGATACTTCCTTTAATTATTAAAAAACTTACATGACGTTGACACGGACCAGACTTAAGAAAATGAAACAAACCAAAAAAGTTGCACTTGTTTTGTCTGCTGCAAAATGGCACTTGTCAACGAAATTTTGCCTGTGTGCTGTCACCTGCCAGCTAATTGCTCATGTCATGGCATGCTATGACTCCTGACTCCTGAACTGTTTGCTGTGGTAGTATAGTTCGTTTCGTTTTTAAGACATGTAAAATTAGGAACACTTTTTAGCATTGTTCGATGTTGGTTGCAAATGTTTTGTCCAGTACTGTGTATATATATATATATATATATATATATATATATATATATATATTATATATATTATATATATTATATATATATATATATATATATATATATATATATATATATATATATATATATATATATATATATTCAGTTTTTAATAATATACAAAAAAAAATTCAAGACAAATTTTACCACAATTGTATTTCAAGTACATGTGCTCTTCGGAGCTTAAAATATCAGAGTTTTGTAAAAGTCAAGTAGAAACTGTTTTTTTATATATACAGGAATTAAACTTAATCGGATCTGATTTTAACATATACCACAACAAACTTGAAATTCTAGAAAACTTAAAAAATTTTTTTATAGAATTTATTATGAATTTTCTTTGTATAAACTATTTTTAATTCTTTCTAGAACTTAATAATACAATAATTAAAACCATTTTTAATAACTTAATAAGTAAAAATAAAATAATAAAATTCAATACAATTTATTCGTTTTAACAGAAACTCATTTATTTTAACAATAGGATAATGGGGTAATTTTTTATATTATGTTTCTGTTTTTAAAAATCGTACTAGACAGAAATGTCCAATTTTTTTAAATTTTGTAAAGAGATTTAAAAAAAAATTAAACGAAAAATAACTAAAAAAAATAATAATAATATTACACAGTAAAACTAAATACATATAAGACTTTCATTTATGAATACACTCATATACAGTGTTGGAGTTGAATATACTTAATCAAATACAAATTTGTTTATCTAGATTCCAAAAACAAATTTAAATACAAATATAAGTATTTTAAGTTAAATAAAATACAAATATTTTTAACATTTTATTTTTATTTCTTAATAGCTTTTGATCAACTTTAATTAACTTTATTTACTACTTAAATCTTTATTTAGTTAATATTCGTTCGTTCTGTTAAATAATTAAATAATTTTATTGAAAAATTTAAAGAAAGTGGTTCATAACTCTAAAACATTTCGAATTAAAAAAAAATTGAAGACCTTGTTCAACAATACTGATAAAATGGTATACTAATTAGAAAAAGTAAAAAACAATTTTATTTAAAAATATCACTTAAAACAATTTTTTAAATTATTTTAAAACATTATTAAGTTAAAAATGAAAAAAATTATTTATTACAAAAAAACAACAACAACAAATCTCTTGGTTTTTCCCAAAAAAAAAATACAAGTAGAAATATTAAAAAATTTTTTTTAGTCAAATATAATCAAATAAAAATAGGATAGAATGCTATATTATTACCAAATACAAATGCAAATATGTATTTGACCCCGACACTATTTATACCCAATATTAATAGTGAAAATATAAAAACTAAATCATTTTTATTAATACATTTGTAACCTTTTAATAAATGTGAAAATAAATTGTATTTTAATTAGCTGTTTCAAAAATGCCAATCAACTTAAAAATTAAGCACCAAGTGTCTTAATTTTCAAGTTGCTTTAAATTGTTTCTTTAAAACAACTCAGTTCTAGTTTTTTGTCAATACTGTATTATTAAAATTGAAAAACTCTGAATGTAAAAAATACTGCCTGCGGGGGAAAACGCTTAAAAAGAATATTAACATGTGTTTCAATATAAAATGAATCAGCTGATATTGCATTTGACAATTCTCTTGAAATAATAAAACAGATAGCAAGATTAAACAGTTTCTTATCTTACAATGGTCTTCCAGTAGACCAAGTTACATAGGTGAAATAGATTTTATACTTATAGAATAAAATTTAGAAAAAAATAAACATGTTTTTTATAAATTTGTTGTAAAATTATCAAAACCATTTTTTATGAAGAAATAAAAGAAACTAATAAATTGATATTTATGTGTTTATAAGTCTATAAAAAGCAAAAGTGTAAATACACCAAAACTGCAGATAAGTATTACAGTTGCTTGAGCAACTGTAAAATATAAACCTTCTATACTTAATATGCAGAAACCAATTTACCAGCTAGTGTTGAACAACATTTAAAAAAAATGGGATCAACCTCAAGTAATTTTAATTTTCAAAAGATTTTAATATGCATAGATAAATACTAAAAAACGTATTTTTATTACTAGGCACTTCTTTTAGATTTTCTGAGGCCATCTATCATGCAAGACGGATGATTAAACCATTATACTGTCTAAAATTTGATATGTTCAAAGGCCAATTTATTTTAATTCAATCTGAAGATTATGTTAATGCAATGAAATTGCCAGGTAATCATTTTTTTATGAAACAATTTCAAAGTCAACAAAATTAAAAATAGTAGAAGCTGCCCAAAAATGATAAAATCAATATTAATGTTAAAAAAGACTACAATGATGGTTTAAATACTGTTAAAAACCCTATGGAGGTTAATTACATTGATGAATAAAAATAACTATGTATAACAGCTTACACATAATAAATACTAGAAACAGTCTCTCCTGCAGTGTGGGCCAAACAGTGGGCATTGCTCAAATATCAATATTACCAAAATTTAAATTAATTGATATTGAAACTTAAATAAATTTCCAGTTCATTATAAATTATTTCAAAAGCATGATTTGTTCAGAAATTATACTAGTTTAAATAACTTAATTTTTAAATAGGTATAAATAATACGTAAAAGTCATTTTTGGCATTATATAAGAAAAAATGTCACTATATAAGCAGTGCTAATGTGATAATTGTATGTAGAGATCTTAGATTGCAGGTTATGGAAATGTGAATGTTAACTTCATAGATCATTGCACAAACTTTTTTTTACATTTAGTCTAAAATTTAGTTGTTTTTTAACTAATTTTATATCAGGAAAAATAATCTCAAAAAGTGCAAAGTTGGCACTAGTAAACCCATATATTTTTAAACCCTCATGAGGAATAAGTTGGCAGTAGTAAACTATTTTTAAACCCTCATAACAAAGATGAATAAGATGCTTTTTAACTAAACTAACTTGAAAAAGAAGGTGGCTCTTAACTTCACAAAGGTCAGGCAAACCTTCAAGCCAATTCCAACCTGTGATGCAAAGCCAATACAAATAAATTGTTATCTTGTAATTGTGTTCATTATATTCTGTATTCTTGATATGTGAAAATATTTGATATTAAAAATTATTACATTTTAAAATTTACTGATCTTTTTATAGGTTCTTCATGCTTTACTGCTTACATTTGACCATTTCATAAATACTGTTGTACACATGAAAGCAGATTTTTATTGTTCTGAGTCCCCTTCTAATGCTTCAAATAGATTTCTTGAGCAAAGCAAAGACTTCATTACAAACAGAGATATTCAAAAAAAAAAAAAGGTATAAAATGGGACTACCCTGATACAACTGGAAAACAAGGAACAACAACAACAGATAATATAGCTAGAGAACAATTGCACAAAAAATTAAACATAGAATTAATTATTGGATGAAATAATTAACAAAGATTAATTTTTGTTACGAAAGAGCATTCTGAAAGATATTTTCATTTAAAAAATGTTTCTAATAATATTTTAAAAGACAACATATATTTTGAAATTTTAACATATGAATAAGTTATGTTAGTACTTCTTTTGATAACTTTTATTGTTCTTGTCATTGATGTTCTTATGTTATCATAGTATTACAACATATACATATATATTTATATACATTTATACATATTTTTGTTATAATCAATAAAATAAGTAAATTTTATGAAACTTCAAATATTTTGTTTTTCCAA
Organism: Hydra vulgaris; assembly: GCF_038396675.1. NCBI lineage: Eukaryota > Metazoa > Cnidaria > Hydrozoa > Anthoathecata > Hydridae > Hydra > Hydra vulgaris. Next base: position 31,351,535 of record NC_088929.1, read on the forward strand.
ATTGACCTAAAAAAATTATTTTTTAGGTCATAATTTGACACAATTTGATAAAATGACACATAAAAACCTTTCCAAAAAGTCCTTAATCAACATCATAGCACTTTCCATTCAAAAGTTATGAACCAATGTTCGTAAAAACAGCTGTTTGACCAAATGTGTCCTGTGATACAACAATGTCAACAACTTTTTCCCAATATGAAAAAGACTTTAATTAAAATAAGTTTTCTATTTTACAAAAGTACTCTGTATTTTAAAATAAATAAAAATATTGAATATTGTTATAAGAAAATTTTTTTTCTTGTGGAGGTTCAAATTTCTAGAATTCGTTGCAACTATTAGATTTTCTGGTAAATTCCTAACTTAAAACACTTTGAGGCACAGTTTTTAACATTCCATTTTACTCAAAATTGAAGTGAATTCTTGTAAATCATTATGAAACAGAGGATAAGGGGGATGAGACAATATAAATTCAAAAAAAGTGCTTCCCGTATCATGAAAAAAACTTTCCTAGTGTGTTTGTTTTTTATTATATGAGAAACTCACAAAAAAAACCCAAAAAAAACCAAACCACCAAACGCAATAAAAAGAATCAGAAAACAACCATTTTATACCTATAACAATTATAAACATTAAATTAATAATATCTTACTTTTTTGTGCTTTCGCTCTGTTGATAATTCTGAAAAAGAATAAAAAATCAATTATAAACAGAAATAAAAATTTATAAACAGAAAAGTCTTTAATTTTCAGATATATGTCTGTATATTTTTTAAATGCATTAAAAAATATACAGAAATAAATATTAAAACTGAATCAGAGTTTTAAGAAGAACCTTTATACTATTCTAATCCACATCTACTAAAATAATTTAATAAAATCAATTCTAAATGGTAAACTTGTTTTGTATAGAAAAGAATTTTTTTGTGTTGTTTTATCATTTTATTTTTTATCATTAATGATTGCTTTTGATCTTCACTTTATGTGACCGAGCTTATTTAAGCTTAGTTAAGCATTGTTCATTTGCTCAAGACACCAGACCTTTGTTTTAAAGTGTTACCCAGTACACCTGCTGTTAGAAACTAGTGATTTTGCATAAATATACACTTTGTGTATATTTTGCTGTGTATATACTAAGTAGTTATATATACTGTGTATATATAACTACTTTGTGTATATACTAAGCACTTTTTTGTTTTGTAATATTTAAGTATTACATATAATTATTTTTTCTAAAGATATAAAATGAGCTAATAAATAAATTAAATGATTCTTTTTTTGTATATATAACCATGACGTTTGTAAACATATATAGGCTCACATTTTGTTAAAAAATCAGCATATGATAAAAAATATGCAACAATGTGTTACAGAGAATCTCTGTCTCTGTAGTCTCTTACAGTGAAGTTTATCTGATACAATTTTTCCAAATTGTGTATTTTATTACATGAAAAAGCCTTATTTTTCAGATAGTGTAGAAAAATTATTATAATGTCAAAAAAAACAACAGAAAGCAGCTTACATTGGCAGCATTTAATTTCACCAAAATAATATTTCACACAAAGAAAAATGTAAATTTATCAGTTTAGCAGCACATTGATAAACTAGTAAATAAAGTTACTAGTGCAAGGAAAAAAAGTGAAGAGTCAAAGTAACTAGTAACAGTAATGTTGTCTTTATAGCTAAAGTAGCTAACACTTATAATAATGAGGAAAATAAAAAAAGTATTGCAGAGTCAATTGATGAAACACAAAGCCACAATTGATGTAACACAAAGCCACATTTCAAAATAGCTTAAATAAAAGAAATTCAAATAAGCAAAACATTTTAATTGCACATTTATACATGGGAAGTTTAACTTCGCCTTAAAAGAAAGTGTGATTTCTCTTCAAAGGAAGTGTGACTTCTCTACTAGGTATGATAAACAAAGACAAAAATGAGCAATGACCAAATACTTGATCACTTTTAATGATTTCAAAAATTCCCAATGATAACTGCAATGTTCTCCAAACAACCACATTCAACTTTTTCAGTAATCAATTATAGGAAATTATAATAATATTAAACTGTTGAAGGTTGATGATATTATCAATGAAATTTGCCCTGATGATAACTTTATTTGATTCACAAAGAAAATGAATTTGAATTTAATGTTTTTGATTTTATTGATTAAGTTTAAATAAATAAAGTTTAAATAAAACATACTTTACAAAACATACTTTAAATAATTAGGGCCTGCTTACTTTTTTTGCAGGTTTAAAGTTTAAATGAATTTTGAGAGCAAATAAATTGTTTTTAAACAATTTTCAAGTATTGATAAAATACACAAAAAAGTGTGTATTTTATCAATACTCCTGGTTGTGACCATAAAATCAAAATCATCTTTAGTTGGCTGAAAAGAATTTAATGTGTAGTTGTCAAACCCAAAAAAAGCCATGTTTGACTGAAGCTATAAAAAAAACCCGATTGGAATTGGCTAGAAAACACCAGAATATGACTATTGAAAACTAGATTATAGTAAATATGACTTATAAGAAATATTTTAAAAAATCCTGAAAAAATATATCTTTATAATTATGGTAATATGTTAGAGATATGATTTTCAGGACTGGATTTGAAAAATATTAAAAACCTTGTGTATGTAATTGCATGGTCCGTGATCTCAGCCAAGGGTATGGGCTGCCTCTAAATTGTGGAAAGAACCATGAGGCAGGACCAGTACAAGCAGGCATTGTAAAATAGGCTACTGCTTTAAACCCAAGAATAGTTCTCTACTAATTAAAAGTATATGTTCATGCATGGCTTGGCATCCTGCCACAAAGCTAGGAGTGTTACAACATTCTTATCTGAAAAAAACGTGCATGTTTTGCCTAGGCAGGTACATTTACTTGATATTAACTCCTATAAAATCTATGGGAGCCAAGAAATTGCCCAAGCAATTATCACTACCAAGCAGCAACTAATAGAAACCTTTTTAGAGAAAGGCATAACAATTCTAGTCTTCAGCTCAACACAAAAGTCTGCATAGAAAGCATGCCCCAATGCCTAAAAGCTGTTATCGTAGTAAAAGGTGGTCATACAAAATGTTAAGATTATTACCCAATTTATTATGTTAACACTTTTAAAAAAAAATTATTGCTATTAATAAGTATTAATATTGTTTTATATTCTAAATAAAGCCCTTTAAGGATAAAAATAATTAAAAAAAACTAGTTATGTATTTATTCAATAAATCCATTTAAAATTTAAAATTACAAAAAACAAGGAAACTGTAAGTAATTAATTTGGCAACCCAGGGTATAATTAAATAATAAATTAATAACAAATAAAAAGTATCAGATAAAAAAAAAAGAAAAATTAAGTTCAGATAAAATTTAAGAATGTTAAATTTTAAGCTAATCTTTTAAATTGAGATAATCAGCAATTAGAAAAATTTATTGATCGTTTTAACACAAAGTTGACATAAAAATTTATTTATTATCAAGCACTTATTTACATAGACTCATAGTTTCATGTTATACCTTGTTCAACTATGGAAACTATAGCAACAACTGTAATCAATTGTTCTAAATTTTTTTACTTAAATGAAATAAAATAAAAAAATTTTAATTAAAAAAAAAAAGTTGATAAAATCACGCAAAAAAAACTAATTTCCATTTGGCTAAACAAAAATTTATTTTTAAATTTAGAGCTTATTATAATAATTGTTGTTTGATTTTAATATTTTAATATATTTATTTAATATATTATTATTATTATAATTGTTATAGATTTAAATTTTTAACTGATTTTATTACTTGACCAGCATTTACAAGTATGTACATTTGAGCAGCATTTACAAGTATGTACATTTGAGCAGCATTTACAAGTATGTAGATTTGACCAGGATTTATAAGTATGTACATTTGAGCTAGCCTAGTAAAATATAAATAGGCTAGCCTAATAAAACATATATGATGAAAATATAGCTCTTGCAATGCTGAAATTCATACTTATAAGTTTTATATGAGAAATATATTTTCTTTTAAAATACCATCTGTAAGTAGTTAACAAAGTTTATAGTATCCAAAAATGCACAGAAAACTCCTTACAATTCAATTAATAAGTTTTAATAAAACAATTATTTAAACCAATATTTTATCTTTTTTAATATTTTATAGAAGCATTATAATATATCGATAAGAGTTGAACTTTCCAATCAGTTTCCAAAAATCAATACTCAAACTAAACAATCTTTTTTGCATTATCTTTTAAAAAATTGTTTTGTTATAATAACACCAGGGTTAGTAAACAACAGGAGTTGATATTTGACTCAGGCCGGGACTGCATAAACATTTATACATCCTAAAGTATATTTTTATAATTCATTTTATAATTCATGTTATATTTTGTATATATATGCATATATAAACATCATTATGATCAACATGATCATCATCATCATCATTATCTTCTTTTTCGGCAAAGACTACACCATATAAATACTAAAGTTTATATAAATATAAAAGGATATTGTATGCCAGCATCCAAATAAATAGCAAACATATAAGTTTATATCTATAATATGTATGCATAAAGCGCATCTCAGAAGCTTTTATTCCTTCTGGACTAAATGTTTGGAAGCTTTTATTCCTACTCTTCAAGTCAAACCTCATTCTACTCTATATTTTTCACCATCTTGAGCAGTTGCTTTATTTATCATTTATTTCATCTTTTTTACAAGAACATCTCTCTTAAGAACAAATGTCCTTTTATTATTCCAAGAAGCTAATGTAAAAAGGTCCCGTCTGATGTTAAGCTCTGTTATTTTCAGTTTACTAAATCTTGTATCTTATATCAGATGTTAGGTTCTTGAGACTTTTGGTTAGTCTTCAACAATGTCATTAACTAAAGTAGTCTACCATTTAATCTTATTGATTATATAATAATTTAAAATTTAATACCATTTAATATTTAATTTTTAAAAAGTGCTAAATAAGTGGATCCAATTTTTCAAAACTCTAGAAAACACTTTGACCTCTCCAACTATCCTACGATTAGTCTTTGCTCTGTTATTAGTTTCTTTATATAAAGGTTTTGAGATTATTAAATTATTTCTTACTAACTGCAGTAATAAAGTTATTATTTTCAAAGTGTTATATTTATGAAATATAACACTTTGAAAGTATTATATTTCAAATACCTTCTATTTATGATTTAAAGATGAAGATATTGATGAAGATTTTTGAAAAGAACTTAGTTTTATTTCATTGCATTGATATAGAAATGGACCAAGCTATTATACTTCAGTCTGTCATTATAGCGGAAAATGTGAATATTTTTAAATAATATTTAGTATACTTTTTTTAAGGATGTGTTGTTTAGTGATGTATCTTTTTAGTAAGTGATGAATCTTTTTATTTTTTTGTAACTAACTTAATAATTATTATAAAAAACTCTTTTATATAAAACTCAAATATTAAATAATGAATATTCAAAATATCTTATTAGACTTTTTTTAAACTATTTTTTTTTATTAAATTATCAACTTTAGGTATTCATCAAGAGTAACAAAAAGAAATTTAGCAATGTCTATTTTAAAAGCTCTTCCTAAACTACACTCTGGTGGACCTCAGGCTATGACCTCTAGGCTATGTAAGTTCTTTAACTTTGTTATATAAATCTGACTAGTAAATTTTAAATGTTTAAATTCAATTATCGTTAGATCAATTAAACATTTAGAAAAATTAGTATTGCACTTATAAGGAAGTTATAGTAAATGGTAAAAAGAAGAAAATAAGACCTCATGGCCATATTGAGGAGCGTTTAAAAACAATTGGCAGGTTTGATGGTGTCCTTGCCTAAGCTATACGAAAACGTTAATCAGTTTCCCCCAGCAACATTTGATGCTGCAGGCAAGCATAATAAAACTGCAAGTCGCACTATTATTTTCAACAAATATTGTTAGAGTATTCTTTTTAGTTCCTTTTTCAATTGAAGAATGAAACTTTATAATTAAGTTATTGTTTGATAATATTCAGTATGTTTGATAATATTCAGTATGAGCAAAGAAATTTATTCTTGAAAAAACAAGAGCATCACAAAGAAACTGGATTGTCTTTAAAACCACCTCTTTATGAATTTATTTGGAAATTTCCTTCCTTTAAAAATTTAAGATTTGATGTAATCAGCTCTGTGTTTTACATTTGTAGTTTGTACCATTGCATTTTACTAAACACTTTTTTATCCTTAAAGATTACTGCTGGCATTGGATTACTACTTGTGTAAAATTGATTTTTTATTTGAAAATTATATATTTAATTACTTGTTTAATTATAACTTTTTTTGTGTGTGTGTAACCATTAGTTTCAGAGAGAGTTTACAACAATTGAAAATGCTAAAGACCTGCTCATCCAATGGTAGGAGATGGCTGCTCGTGTTAATACTTAGGCAAAGGCTAATCCAATAACTAAACACTTATTTTTAGAGCTTGACAGCTAGTTTATAACATCAAATGATATGTCCCTTTTTTTTTCTTCAATTACTATAATAACTTACATTTTATAACTTTCATTAACTATTTACAACTTTTTCTTTTCTCTGAAAAAATGTAAATGTTAAACTAATAAATGTTCTTTTTTAATTAAAGATCGAAATATAGAATATGCATTGCATTTACTTCTTTACATTCTTCAAGTGCCTCCTAGTAATAAGGATCAACCATCTACAGCTGAAGTTGAATTTATTCAAATCTTTCCTGCGAATGTTTTAAAAAAAATAAACTAGGTCAATATTAACCCTATGTTTTTTTAAAATTGTATCTTAACTTTTTATTCTTACAATGGATACTACAGCTATAGAGACTATAATTGATGCAAATAGACATATTTCTTTTATGCACCTTTTTATTATTGCACTAGGGGCTCCAGGCCATTTCGTGCAATCATTTATTTTCATAGAAGACAATGTGATTTCAATGAGAAATGGTATATTAAGCACAGTTAGACCGTCTTCTTAAACTTCTTTGTTATTGACATTGAATATCCACCTTTAGTGCTGGTATTTGTTACATCTTTTACAAAGAGTTGTCATATGTTGCATATGCATTACGATTTATCATTGTCAAGAGGTAGCAGTGATCTTTCATTATTTATCAGGGCTCAAAGTAAGCATATTGCAATCGCAAATCGCAATTGCTATTCACACTTTTACGATTAGTTTTTTCTTATAAAAAATATTTTTGCAATTTGTTTTTTTTGTTGTTTGTTTGTTTCATTAAATTTTTTTTCTTTTCTAATTTAGCATTTTTTTTGGCCATTCTTAAAAGTAATGTTTTTGCCTGAGTATTTTATTAGGGGTCATAAAGTACATCCCACTAAATTTATCTTTTGAATTTGAAGTATAACCTTTGCTCTATTGCGCAGAGATTTTATTTAACTTAAAAGTGCTTTTGAATTTAAATTACTTTAAATCTCTGCGTGGAAGCCAATATTATTTTAAATTATATTTAGATTTTAATTTTATTTAAAGCGATATCAAGACCAAACATTTTCTATACATATACAAGTTGTTTTTAAGAATTTTGTTCAAAAAAGAAATCTATTGAAATTTTATTATTTGAAAAAAAAGTCTTATAAAACTCTCTCATTCAGATAATTTTGCGATTAAAATTTGAAATTTGCTTTAAGTGAATAAAAGTTTGAGCGAGTTTGCAAAAACTTTTATTTACGTAAAGCTGAAAAATTTTTCAAAAAATGCTGAGTAAAGGCAATTGCTTTTTTTATTCACCGGGTCTTTTATATTGTTAAAACAACTTTGCAGTTTGTTTTATTGTTGTTTTATAAATTTTTACAATAACAATTTAATTCTCTTTAAAAATAACACATGTTTTATCGTCAGCGAGAACGTATTCCTACGGATAACTAAAGTGGTTAAAATAATATAATATTTGCGCTTTTACTTTTGCCTTTTTATGTATCATGTTAAGTAAAAATAATTATTATTTAAAGTAAATCGTAATAGTATTAAATAAGTTACTTGCTCATTCCACTATAACTGCAACTTAAACTTCAAATTATAACTTAAGCTGTAAGTTATAACAGTATCTTACGCTGTTTTAAACTCCGCCAAACAAGAAAATTATGAGATAATATATAAATATGAGAGATAATATGTTAAAAAAGATTTTTTAACATATTATCTCTCATCGTTTCAGCGTTTTTTTAACTTAATATAACATAAGTTGCTTAGTAGATTTTGTATACAAATTATAAAATTTTTAGTTTTACGACCACTTCAGCTTAATTTTTAATTTGTTATATTGGTTTTTCATAAATATGTTTAACATGTTATTTTAAGTTGTAATGATTTCTTTATTTCTTATTGAAACTATTATAAACATGTTTGTTGGAATAAACATAAATACTTTTTTAAATTGAAGTTTTTGTTAGTGTTTTGTTGTAAAAATTAATAAAATTAAATTCATGCGATAAACATTTCTTTTTAATTTTCCCAAATTTTAAAAAAAGTTTCAAATTCATTCACTTTTAAATAATCTATAAAGTAGATCTTTTTCCAAAAGCAAACAAGTTTTTACTAAGTCTTCCAGAATTCAGTAAAGATTATTTTTTAACTAATAAGTTAAAATGTAGTTTGGTAAACAAAATCGGTCAAAATCTAGTTCAGTAAAAAAATGGAAACAGTTGTTTACTTAAGCAATCTAGTTCAGGTTACCTAACGCACAAGTTTTTTTTTCATTGAACTAGTTCATGTAACGTATCTTGTTTGTTAAGGCTCCGGCAAATTGCCTGAATGTTCGTCTGGAACATTTTGAAGCAAATTAGTTCAGGCAAATTGCAGGAAAGTTTGTATAATTTACCGGAGCTTTTTTAAGAATGTAAGAAAATAACAGAAAATAATACTTGCAAAAAAAAATTTAGTTAATAATAAAGTAAACAAATAAATAATAAAAAAAATAATACAGTTTTTATTGACAAAAAAAAAGAGTTTAAGATTGTTTTAATTTGTTCAGAGGAGAAAAAAAACTATTTTAGATTTATTAACTACTTTTAAAGAAATTTTAGTTTTGTTTTTAGTTTTTTAATTTTAGTCTGTATTCAAATAATCATTAAGTTTAAATCTTAAGTTATGAAATTAAAATAAAATAAATCTAAAATAACAAAACAGTAAATATAAAATACAAAAAGACAAAAATACTTAAACATACCAGTTAGTGATGTTTCTGCTACACTATGCTTATGTTTTTTCTTTTTCTTCTTGTCATATGGTTTATTCATAAATTTAAACTGATCTGGAACCTGTATTTTCAAAATCATTTTTTAAATAAAGATAAAATTAATTGTACTCATTTCAAAATCTATACATGTCTTACCTACTTTCTACTTATGAAATTATTTAAAGTTAAATTTTTATAACTTATTTTTATTTATTATTTAATAAAGTTATGTAACTTGTTATCTTAAAAATTTTTTTTTTTTGTTGCTATTAAACTAAAAAATAAAAACTAAATTAAAAACTGACAGATCCAGGCATCAAACGAAAGCTTTGAAGAGCAGATTCTGATAAAGGTAAGAGTTCTCTACCACCAATGGGTGGTCTTTCAACCAACTGCTGTAGACTAAAAATTAAAAAAAAAATTTAGGTATTAATGAGTACAATATACACACATAAATTAAGAAACCGAATTTTATTTAAATTTTTTTTTTAAATTAAGTTTTAAAAGTTTGTAAAAAGTTAGAACTGTAGCCACAATAATATTTACTTTGCATCTCTTGTAACTAATTACGTTTAACGTTTAATGTCATTTCGCTGTCGTTTTTAAAGTAGTTTTAATTAGTTACTTAGCTTTTCTGAATTTGAAAGACCGCGCTTTCAAAATGCACGCGGTCATTGGAGAAAGATCTATCAAGCGAGTTTCAAACTTTTTACCTTTTAAATTTTTAAATCATTTATATTTTGTTTATTTTAGTTTTTCTTTTAGCTTTATTTTTTTTTAGCAGTTTTGTTTTTATTGAGCTTATATTTCATTTTTTAGAAGGAAAATAAGGGTATGGAACAGGCCTAATTATTTTTTATGCATTTTTTATGCAAAAAGTTATACTAATACCATTTCCATAAAATATTATTACTTTGAAATTTCTGTGATGCTATTAAATATTTTTGTCCTTTTTTAGAAAATTTAGAAAAATAAATTAAAATTTTGTTTCAACACTGACATGAAATGTCACATGTTATTGTATGTAAAGGTTAAATTTTGTTATGAGGATTACAGTAAAAAAAGACTGAAAAAAAGGTAAAGAGTATTATTTATATATATATATATTTATATTTTGTTCACTTTGAAACTTTTTAAACTTTCTCATATCATTTTTAAAATTTTTGTTTGCACAATTCAAGTTATATATGTATATTGTTTGCATATATGCTTTTTTGATAAGTATGTGTATGTGGTAATATGTGCTTTATAGCTGTTTTATTAATGTGTTTTTATAATAATGTCAAATGTTTATTTATTTTTTTTGTATGTGGTAATATGTGTTATATAATTGTTTTATAAATGCGTTTAAATATGTTTATATAAGGTTAAATATATATATATTTATATATATATTGTGTTTATACTATGTTGTTTCCATGTTTTCAAAGTGCTGTGACTTGGTAAACGTGTAGAGCAAGATTTGTCAACCTTGCCAGCCAAGTGATGTACTTATAGCAGAGAGTTACACCCCAGTGTTTAGTGTCAAACTGTTACTGCTTTAGGTCTAGGTGTTTTCAAGCCTTTATTATTAATTATTTTGAAAATACATAATGTATTTTAATAACATTTTGCGTAATGTTGTTACTTATGTTCTGTTATATATGAATGTTATGTTACTTAAGTTATGTTATATGCATAGTATATTAACTTATGATGTGTGCTATAGATGTGTGCTGTTGTTGTGATGTTGTTTTTTTGTAATCTTTTGAGTTGATAGACATTTGGCTTACCTTCACGGTGGTGTCTATTGTTAAAAATGATAAATAGGTAATTTCATTATTAGATCTTACTGCTTTTAATCATTCGCTAAAAGCCAAGTATAATTTTTTAAAGAAATAATATTGCAAAAACGGGTTTACAACATTTTTTTTTCAATTTTTCTGTGTTAGCAGTATGTTTATTATTAGAATTGCAGGTTTTTAATAATTTTTTTTATTATTATATGCTAATTTATTTATTTGGACTAACTTTTTTAAATAAAAAAATTTAGAAGTTAATTTTTTTTTAACATCTCCTAGCTGATATGTTTTATTTTAAATGACAGTTTGTTATATATAAAAATTATTTGTGTGTGCTATTTAGAGTAGAAAAAAAAAATATAGAAAAGATCACAATCCTTAAGATTCTTTTAAGATTCAAACTGCAAATAATTCGAACCCAAATAAGGAGAGCTTGGTTAGGCAAGTTGAAAATAATCATCACAGAAATGAAAGAGATAGGCTTAGGCGAGATGAAATTATTAATTGACAAAATGCTAAAAAATGCTGCTAGATACAAAAGAATGCATTGTATAGCAAGAAGTAATACTATTCCAAATTACAATTATTTAGAAGAAATGAATTATTTTTGTCAGCATTGTGGGTGCTTAGAAATTTCCTGATGAAACATTTTTTATGTTGCCATAATGGAAAGGTAGTTTTGTCGCAACCTTCACTATTTCCACAAGATTTATTTAAAGGAAATAATGCAGATGGAAATGCCAACCTGAAATTTTTTAAATATATTAGAAATTATAATGGCTGTCTTTCTTTTGCTTCATTTAAAGCTAATGTAGTTCTACCCATGAATCATGGGCCGCAATGTTTTAGAATATGTGGTCAAGTTTTTCATCGTATAGGTAATCTTGGGCCAAATCAAGATGTTCCGCCGACATATTGTCAACTATCATCTATGTTCCACTTGCAGCAGTAAATTTTAGAATGCAACAACATGGTAATGATCTTTGATTAAATGATTTAATGTTTCGATTGCAAACTATTATTAGTGAAAAGAACCCATTTGCTCTTGCATTTAAAAACATGGCTAAAGTGGAAGATGAAGAAACTCATCGAGCAGCTATATAAGGTTGCTCAATGTCAGTTGCAGGCCTTGTTAAGAAGCGTTACGCAGCTCGCATTTTGCTTGCGAAAAGGCGATTTGCCTACGCGTTCAGCAGTTTTGCGCTACGCAAAAACTTATATCTTTTAGAATATTTAAATTATCTTTTGATTATCGTTAACGTGACGTTTATTCAGAAGAAATAAAGTCGTAAGTAAAAGCATTTAACCGCAATTGTAAACTAATAGATTTTTTTGTTAAAGAAACAGTTTGTTTCATAATTTTTTATTTGTTATTAAAAATTAGTTAAAAAAAATAAAGTGTTTTAAGTTTTATCTTAAGGAATTAAATATATAAATTCCTTTTAAATATAAAAATTATTTTTAGTCATAATAGTTTGAAAAATGCACGATTTATTTTGATGTAAATATTTTATTAATAAGATATTTTGTTTATTGTTAATTCAATAACGTAAAGTTTTAATGACGTTCATTTAATTTATGAAAATAAATTATGATCACGAATATGTTATCGGTAACTGATAAATAACAAAAAAAAACTCTATTGTTTAAAAACATTATTAAGAAGAGTTCGCAAATTAAATAAGAAAAAATTTATTAACAGTTAATAAAATAACCAAAAACCAAATGTAAAATCATAAGAAAATAAACAAAAATTTTACGTTTCATGGAAAAAATATTTTTTTCAAAATAAAATTTAGTTCATATTTGAAAAAATAATAAAAATGATTTTTTTAATAAGAACTTAGATTTTATTTGTAACTTTTGTTATAGTGAGAAAAAAACAAACTGTTTTTATGATTTTTAACGCGTTAATAAAATAACTTTAATTACAATGCGGTACTTGAAAAGACGCTAGTGACGCAATATAACTTCTAACGATGCAAAATATATTTGCTGAGTTGAGTTACTTAGAAATGCGTTACGCGTTTTCGCTATGCAGCGAAATCTCGTAACAAGGCCTGCAGTTGTAAAAATGTCTTTACTTAAAGGGCAAGATAGACGTCGCTATAATCTCCCTTCACATAATAAAGTTGTAGTTGTATTTGTTGGTGAAGATGGTGCACCACCTGTTTGCAGGGAAGTTGTTATTTATCCAAAAGATCATCCTCTTAAAACTATATCAAGAATGTTTGCCGACTTCCTATGGTTTATCCTTTAATTTTTCCAAGGGTTGATGCTGGTTGGCATAACCAATTGGTTCACAACCCTGAACATGCTACACTGTTTAGAAATCATGTTACATTATCTCAGTATTACAATTATAAACTTTCGGTTAGACAATTTTTTTTTCACTCATTTATGGCAAAAAACTTTTCAGCAATATGCTGTTGATACCTATGTTAAAATTGAAGGCCAACGCCTTGCTTTCATCAGAAATAATCAAAACAAACTGAGAAGCGAGCAGAATGATGTCTTACACGAACATGTAAACAACCTTGGAAATGATCATAATGTTAGAACAGGGCTTGTTGCAGTTTTGCCATCAACTTATGTAGGAAGTGTTTTATTTAATTTGTCTTAAGGCACCTGAAATATAATTTTGACAAAAAAAAAAAAAGTTAAAAAAAAAAGTAAAAAGTTGTTTCTGGACAACAGACCTTTTTTACTTTGAAGATTGTAGGACACCAGACCTTTTATATTGACCTAATTTTGTTTTACATTGACGTAGGGCAACAGTCTTTATACCTCTGTGTAGATACTGAAAAAACTAAAAAGGTCTCATACATAACTCATTTTCACAAAAAACTGGACAACTGACCTTTGTCTTCTGAGGTACAGATATTAGGATTTAAAGTTTATTTTAGTTTATAGTTTTGGTTTAGTTTATAGTTATTTTTAGTTAGTTTTAGTTTCAGTTATCTTTTTTCTTACTTTTGAGCAACCGTGGCACAGTGGTTAGAGTTCTGGCTCAGAACCCAGAGGTCCCAGGTTCAATGCCGGCTCTAACCCAATAAGCGACATTGGTAAGGAAGGAGGCGTGAACTTCTAGTTAAATGCTCTCCCGTGGTGCTCCGTGATAAGACCATAAGGACTTCTGGGAGCACCTAAATAACCTAAAAATAAAAAAATAAAAAAAAAGACAACTTTATGGAAGAAATGAGGGTGTAAATATTATTTTATTGATTATTCTGAGATATATATTTTGTCTTTAGTGTCTGGTAGAAGCATAACTGGTAGGGCTGTGTTTTATATTTTATAGACGGAATAATTTTTTCAATTTGAAGGCGTTTATCTAAAAGTGTATTAGTTAAGGTTTTGCAACTTTAAATTGTGGAAAATAGCCACTATAAACTAATTATGTAACAGACCGACCATAACCCGTATTATGGGTAGCTTTCTGCTAGTAAATATAAATTATGCAGAATAAAAAATTCATGAACATAATTATGGAAAATAAAAAATATAAACATCTTGCTTGCAAGTTAAATTTTTGAAACCAATGAGTTAGTTTTTAATAAAAGCCTCAGAATTAAAAGACATTTTTTTATTATTATTATTAAAAATTAGTTAAAAAAAATAAAGTGTTTAAGTTTTATCTTAAGGAATTAAATGTATAAATTCCTTTTAAATATAAAAATTATTTTTAGTCATAATAGTTTAAAAAATACACGATTTATTTTGATGTAAAAATTTTATTAATAACATATTTTGTTTATTGTTAATTCAATAACGTAAAGTTTTAATGACGTTCATTTAATTTATGAAAATAAATTATGATCACGAATATGTTATCGGTAACTGATAAATAACAAAAAAAAAACTCTATTGTTTAAAAACATTATTAAAAAGAGTTCGCAAATTAAATAAGAAAAAATTTATTAACAATTGATAAAATAACCAAAAACCAAATGTAAAATCATAAGAAAATAAACAAATATTTTACGTTTCATGAAAAAATATCTTTTTCAAAATAAAATTTAGTTTATATTTGAAAAAAATAATAAAAATGATTTTTTTAATAAGAACTTTGATTTTATTTGTAACTTTTGTTAGAGTGAGAAAAAAAAAACTTTTTGTATGATTTTTAACGCGTTAATAAAATAACTTTAATTACAATGCGGTACTTGAAAAGACGCTAGTGACGCAATATAACTTCTAATGATGCAAAATATATTTGCTGAGTTGAGTTACTTAAAAATGCTTTACGCGTTTTCGCTACGCAAATCTCGTAACAAGGCCTGATATATATATATATATATATATATATATATATATATATATATATATATATATATATATATATATATATATATATATATATATATATATATATATATATATATATATATATATATATATATATATACGCTCACACACAAATGTATATACATTTATATTTTTAAAAAAAACATTTATGCTACATTTTCACATATAATAGTACAATTTAGAATTTTAAAACTTGCATCATAAAAATGCTCCTAAATATTTGTTGGTGTGGAAGCTTGGTTAGTAACATTTTATATGTAATATGTACTAAGCATAATAATAAAAAAAATGAAATAAGATAATTGAATGCAAACTTTAAAAGTTGTCAACAAAAGCCAAACAAACTAAAAGTAATTTTTGTTTAGTGCACTTAAAAACTTTATGTATATCATGTTTGGTGTTTGCAAAGAAACACTATATAAATCATTTTTTAATATATACTAACTTTTTCCAATTTTGTTTTATTGGCTTATTTGGTGCTTAACCACCCATAAATCTTCAGCCCTGGGAATTAGGGTTCGCAAAACTGCAAAATTCATTTCTATGTTTTATAGTAACCCCTTTGTGTAAATTTTTTTTGCTGACCTGATGCTGACCTCTAACAGTTTAAGGTCAGCAATTTATTGTCGACCTCATTTTTACTAATTTCGAGGGCTGTATTATATATATAAAACCATGTAATATAAAAAAAAAGCCTAATATATAAAAATAAAACTTATAATTGAAATAAAACTTATAAAACAAAACTTATAAGTTTAGAATGAAATCTATTTGTGATTTTTTTATATTATATAAATATAATAAACTCTTTTATTTATAAATTTGACGTTTTCTTTGAAAGAAAATAAGATAATATAATACACATTTTGCCCATTTACCATAAATTTTGAGGAACCATAATGTATAAGCAACATAAAAATAAACAATTTTAAACAAAGCTTACCTATCTTCTTGAGTGCCTGGAGAATCAATGTAACCTAAAAATTATAAATAAATTAAACAATAATCATACAAAATTTAGGGCAGGTGAAGCTATTAGCCCTAATAAATGGAACAACATTTGGAGATTGGGAGTTTTATATCAGAAAATTCTTGTAAAAAACCAGGTATCCATGTAAAACAAAAAATTAAAAGTTTTAGTCACTCAGTAATCATCATTTTAGTGTTATTGGTATCACTGAAACTAAAAAAATGACTACCAACACCTCATTAAATCTTACTTTTTATGTTTATAAGCATACTCCAATAAAATCTTCTTTTGATTGATGCTTTACATGTCTCTAATTAATTAATATACAAACCTAAAAACCATCTAAGTTTGCATATATGTTTGTGGAAACCACTTTTCCTAAAAAATCTAATATTATTGTTGGCTGTATTTATTGCCATCCTAATATGGACATTCCAGAGTTTATTAGTATATACATAATTTCATTTAGTGAAAAACTTTCAAAAAACAGAAAATAACAAAAACTTTCAAATAACGGAAATCAACAACAACAAAAAAAAATCTTTTTTTGATTTTTTTAATTTGAATGATTTTCATCATTTTTATCTTTATCTTTTTTTATCTTTATATCTTTATATCTTATATCATTTTCATCTTTATATCTGTATTATTTGCTGGATAATAAAAATGGCAGTTTTTATATGTAGGGTGTATATTAGGGTGTATTATTTGCTAAAAGTTTAAAAAAATAAACTATAAAGATTGTAAAGATTTTTCAAAAATTAACTGGATGATGTAATCAATTGATTGGATGATGTAATCAATGATTGCAATGAAAGCAAAAGTAAACCTAATAAGTTGTTTAAAGAGTTTTTCAAAAGTTTCAACTTTCTTTTAGATAAAAGTGCACCATTAAAAAGTCAGCTTTGCTTGATTAGGGATCTCAAACCATGGATTACATGCTAAATCTTTCATTAAAATACTGAATATCATGTTTAACAAGTTTCTTAAATCAAAAAATCCTAATAACAAACTCAGACGTGAAAAATCTTATATAGCATATACAAACTTACTTGTTACTCTCATCCATTGAAGTAAAAAGAACCATTAATCTAAATTCTTGTATAATAATACTAAGAATTTGAAATCTATATGGGATGGGATAAGGAGTCTTTAAATATTTGTTTAAGAGTTTACTCATTCATCCTAACTGCTTATCTTTTAATAACTCTATAGAGAAAGTGGAATAGTATCGAAAATGAACTGATCAAAAAAATGATTAATATCGAAAAATAACTGACCGAAACCCATTTTAATGATTAAGATCGAAAATGTGATTTTCAGATTAATATCGAAAAGTTTTTATATCAAAATTCACAAATGTGGAACAATATTGAAAAAAATAAAAACGTAATAAGATTGAAAACTCGTTTTAATAATTAACATTGAAAATGTGATCTTTTGAATAATGTCGAAAACAACGAAAACAGAATAAAATCGAAAACTCAATTTAATGATTAACATCGAAAATATGATTTTCTGATCATTTTTTTATTTTATAAAAAACTAGTACTAGCAGAAAATCTTAAGAAAATTTTAATACTAAGTCACTTTTTCAAAACTTATTTAAGAGTTCGATGAATATTTCCTAACTTTTCACATAAATATCGCATCAACTTTACACGAAGTTAGCATTATCTACAATGGAGAACAGCAGTTTAAATGAACAGTTTAATTTGCACGTGCAATGAAATCAATTTGATTTAAAACTTGAAATTTAAGAAACTTTTAAGAAACTCAATATTCCCAAATGTCGTTAGAGAACTTATCAATATAATATATAAGTTTGCACACCAAAAGCACTGTTTAAAAAATAGTCACAGTTTCAATGGTTTTATTTCTCAATCAATTACAATCAATTTTTATAACTGAAGCAGTTTTTATTATGTACGGAATGTTCCTATTATTTAATGAATGTTCTTAACAATTTTCTATTGTATACCATTTTTAAAAAGTTTAGACTTAAGTTTTTTTAGTTCAAAGTTCAGAGTATTCTGTATATTTCTGTAAATATATTTCATCACATGTTAAACAGTTATCTTGCAACATTTTGGGCCAATATTGAGTAATAATTTTGCATATTCTATTATGTCAATATTACCAGAATGTGTTTTTAATAAAGAAAGCAATGGAAAATCTTTCCAAATAATTTTTAATAGTGATATAATGTATGCTTTGAATAATTGCATGGAAGTATAACGCTAAATTAAAGCATATTTATCAGTATTTTCTAATTTCTTCTTTACTTTTTTTTAAGTTCTTCAAAAACCAAATCAAACCAAACAGATTCTCATGATTTTTTAAGTAGGAAAGTGTTCCAACATAAATATGTAGGAAATTTTTATAACTTTTTACAAAACGTTATGTAAAGATAATAGACAACTTGTAAAATATTTTCGTTTAAGCTCTCAGCAACTTGTATAATAAACTCAATAACTTTTGATATGGAAATTTTATTAAATAACATCTTGTAAAATACAAATGATAATTAATTTTTAACATTTGGTAGCTACATACCATACCAGCAATGTATTTAAAATTGTGTGCTCAATATTTTTTTAGTATTTACAATGTTAAATATTCTGCAACAGAATGACCAGATGACTACATGTAATAGTAATTTTTCCATGGTATTTGGAGGTAGAGTGGGTATTGTTTATAATCTTTTATTAAAAAGGATCTTTTAGCATGCTCTTCTTGTTTTATTAATCAGGATTTTTTAATTTGCTTTTTTAATTGTTTTATTAAGCAGGATCTTCAATCCTGTCCTCCTTGTTTTAAAGTACTTTTTTCTTGAAATTTTTTTGCACATATTTGCACAGATGACTTTTTTTTTCTTTTTTTTTTTTTGTAATTCCCCTCCCCAAGGCAGAGAAGGCCACTACAGATGAGGAGGCTACTTAATAGTGGTTATAACCCTCTCTCAACTCTATAACTCCGAAACACGAACCTTGACGAACAAGGCCGCTGCGTGGAGAAACAAGTTGAGCGCGGTACTACCAGGGACGTGGTGGGAATCGAACTCGGAACCTCTCGCTTATGAAGCGAGCGCTCTACCACTACACCACTATCGCATGGAAATTTTGTTTTTTAGTTAGTTGGCATATAGTTTTGCATATTTACAAATATTTTTATCCTTTAAACTTTTTATGGTTTGTATTGATTTTGACTAAAAATTATGTAACTTTTTAAGGTTTGTTGACATTAAATGTAAATAAAATCAAAACATCTTGTTTTAAATCGTTTTATAAATAGCCAACAACACAACATTTAATATTTTTTGTTCTACTAATAGAACTTTTAGTTTATATTGTATATATTATTCAATTATAGAGTATAATTACTACACTTTAATTCACAACCGCAAAATACTGGCCTTCTATTTATTTTGCTTTTAGAATTTTCGAACCTATTCCTTGTTTCACATTTTCGTTATTATTCCGGTCCCTTTTTGATTTTATTCCTTTATTCACAATTTCGATATTATTGCGGTAAGTCCCTTTTTGATATTATTTTCTTTTGAGCTATTTCGAGATTATTCTGCTTTTCGGATTTTTGATACTATTTCTTTTTTAACAATTTCGATGTATTCTCTTTTTCGATATTATTCTGAAAAGTCCCTTTTCAATAATATTTCTTTTTTCACAATTTCGAGATTATTCTGTTTTTCGGATTTTCGATACAGTTCCTTTTTTTACAATTTGGATGTTATTCTCTATTTCATTTGGATGTTTTTGATACTGTTACTACTACCCACTCTATGATATATGACTCTAATAAAATCTCAGAATCTTTTAATTTATTCTCTGTTTCAGTTACAGAAAAATTACAACAACAAAAAAACACATTTTACTTCACATACTCTTAATAGCATTACTGAAATGATTTATGGCTTTCTTGGCTTAATAGCATTACTGAAATGATTTGTGGTTTTCTTCAAAACTTTTTTATTAGAATCATGAGGTTTCAATATGGTTAACCTCAAGATTCTAAAAAAAAGTTTTGAAGCCAACAAGGATATTACATTTTTTAGGAAAAGTGATTTCCACAAAACTACTATGGAATACGGCCTATTGTAAGTGATTGGTTATTACTACATTTAATAACTTTATGTTTCATACCCATACATAAAGTTATTAAATATAGTGTTCCCAAAGCTCTGTTCTTAGGCCATTCTTATTTTTATTTATTTTGCTTATTTACAACTTCTCCGATACATAATTGTACTGATAATACAATCTTTTATATATATTAATAACTTAAGAAGCTTTGAAAAAAAATTAAATAAGATCTTCATCGTTTATGTAGTTGGTTAAATACTAAAAATTTGAATGAAAAACAGTGCAAGAAAGAGTTTGAGAAGTGCAAGTTAATTAACAACTGTGTTCTTAAAAAAAGTGTTCTAGTGTTTTTTTTGTTAATCAGATGTGCAATCTAAATATCGTGGTACTATTTTTACTTTATTTTCATGAAATAAAAGAAATAAAATTTGCATTTTTCTTAAAAAAAGGTTTTGGTCAAGATTATTTTGTTTATTTTTTTCTTACTTTCTTATTTTTATTTATTCTATACAACTAAAATTCTAATTAGCCAATATAACATTAGCTTTTTTATGAGGTTATTTACAGTGTTAACTCACAGAGAAATAATTAAAAAAAAAAGAAGAAAAACGGAACAGTTTGTGAAACCTGATAGACTTAGTATAGATCTAAACTTTCCAGATGTATCAAAAACATATCACTATTGATTAAGAATATTTAGTAAATATTCTATTTTCTTGACCGCCAACAAAACTGAGCACATTACTTTTTATCCTCCTCCAAAAAAGATTGAAAAAAAAAACTCAAAATTAATTGTAAAAATGTTCTTCCATCAAAAAATATAAAGTATCTTGGAGTTATATCTTGATTATATCTATTATTATATATATTATTGATATCTTGATTCAATATATGTTGAGATTCAAACCCTGAACCTTAATAAGAATTATACATGAGCTAACAGGATACATTTTTTAATTTGATATTATGTTCCGAAGCAAACTCTTAGATTTATTACTCTATGTTTTCTTCAAATCTTAGTTAATTCTTTTTAACATTTTTATTAAAACAAATGAAATACAAAAACAGTACACCAAAAATGGAGAAAACGAAAAGCTGTACTCTTCTTATTTCAATACAATTAATAAATAAAAACAGTACACCAGAAATACAGAAAACAAAAAGCTGTACTCTTCTTATTTCAACACAATACAGTATGACAAGTTTTCCAAAAAGCACCAATTTATCTTTTAATGGAACCAGAACATTGTTGGTCCAGAGAAAAATAAGCTCTTGTTATTGATTACTTACTGCTTAAAAAAATTCAATTAAAAAATATATTGCTTGAGTGGGTTTCTATATTTCTATATTCTCTCTGTACTACAACTGCCTTAACTTATTGCTTATGAGGCAAGTGCTCTACCACTAAACAACTACCGCACTTAATACTTATCACTAGAGATTGTTCCCGGAATTTTTCTAGGATTTTTTTTTGATAACTATAAATTTTTTGATAACAAATCATTTAACTTTCCCGCCAAAAATAGAATTTTTTGTTTTCCAGACCATCAGAAGATCACCTAATGTTATTGTATACTTGTTGAAATATATCACTGAGCGATTAAATTTTAATAATAATTATTAAAATGTTCACAAATTGTAAAATTTCAAAGGCTTGGAATTATTTTGATCTCAAAAAGAATGATGAGGCACAATGTAAACAATGTCCAAAATAATATTATGCAAAGGTGGTTCAACCGTTGGGTTGAACAGCCTTAAACATGTAGATAAATTCCAAAATATTATTTTAAATAAAGAATGTGAAGGTGAACCGCTAAACAAAAAACGTTGTGTTCAATCTACAATTGATTCTATAATAAAAAAAAGTTTCATTAAGGCATGATTGGCTAAGTTTGCTGCTATTGATGAATTTTCCATAAGTGCAATAGCTGAATCAGATCAAATTTGTGAGTTGCTTCATGATAAAGGCTACAGTCTACCAAAATCTAAAACAGCTGTCTTGAACCTTATCTATAAATATTATATTGAAATAGTTAAAGAAAAAAAAAGAAAAATACTTGAAATAAAAAAAAAAAAAGAATTCAAGTTCAGTGTAGATTTGGATGAATATTCAAAATATGGCAGAGGGTATATGAATATAAATCTTCACTTTAACAGTGGTTTTATAAATCTTGGATTAGAAAGAATAATTGGATCGCTTAATCAAAAGATTGCCTTAAACTACTTAATAAAAAGTTAGACATGTTAAATGTTAGTCTTTCCAGTGATGTAGTTTGCATAACAAAAAATGGTGCTTTCATTATGGAATAATTAGAAAATATTTCTCCTGCTGAATATCAACTTTGTTTTGCCCATGCAATACATTTAGCGATAGTTGATGTTATTTATAAAAAGAAAATTAAAAATAATCAGATTTCTAATGAAGAAAATATTGAAAATGATTTTGATATTTTCGATGATGAAAATAATAATGAGATGAAAATGAAATTAGTTACCCAACTCCTGATCTTGTTCCTGAGCTTCATAAAGTTCTGGTTAAAGTTCGTAAAATTGTTGCAACTTTTAAAAGATCTGCCTTAAAAATAGATACTTTGAAATGTTATTCGAAAAATGAATATGGACAAGAACTAGGGCTTATTTTAAATTCAAAAACTTGTTGGAATTCAATGCTGGCCGTGATTCAAAGATTTATTAAAGTTAAAAATGCAGTTGGTAAATATCTGGTGGATTTCAGTCTAGAAAACCTCATGTTGTCTGATGATGAGCTGGAAGTAGTTGAAAGTTTAGCAAAAAGTCTTGAGCCAATTGTTTCAGGTTCTGAAATGATTTGTAGAAAGGAAGCAACATTATTAACAGCTGATGACATTAAAATTTATTATTATAGAACTTGATGCTCAAGATTGCTCTTTAGCAAATAATGATAAGAATGCTCTAGTTGAAAGGATATGTCGAAGAAGGAAATGTAATCTTGTAAGTGATATGTATAATAACTTATTTTGCATACCATCAAAAACAGAGATGATAAATATAGCTATTGAATTAACTGAGAGACTTTTTCCCATATTTGAAAATATTCCAAAAGTAGGAGATAAAATTAATGATAATGATAACCTTAACAATATTATAATTAATGATAAGCTTAACAATAGTAATGTCAGTTTAGAAAAGTCATTAGAATCTATGGCTGAAAGGTTAGAAAAGTTTGTGAAAAAAAAAGACAACTTTGTAGTCAATTACAATAAATCAACTATGTGTCAAGAATTCAATTTGTTTGAAGCAACTAACAAAAGATCACATAATTTAGATATTTTACACTTTATAATGCACTTTTAACTATTCGACCATCCAGTGTTGAAGCTGAAAGAGTGTTTAGTTCAACAGGTCTATTTTTTACAAAGTTTAGAACTAGATTATCAGACAGTCATTTGGATGCACTGGTTTTTCTAAAAGGTCACTTTAAATCACAAAAATAGTTTTAAAAATAAAGTGAGAAAAAAAAATAATTTATTTGTTTGTTATTTATTTAAATGCACATTCCCGGAATTTTCCCGGGAAAATCCTGGGAACGCTACAAATAATTCCTGCTATCCCGGGATAGCAAAAAGTCTGGGAATTTGCAATCCCAACTTATCACTTTTATAGTACTTATAATCTTAGATTATAATATAACTTTGTAAATAAAAAAGGTGATCACCTGAGGCTTAGTATAGTTAATGTGCTACAATTCAATATCTACAGACGAAAATTTGAGTGAAAATTTTGTGTTACTTTTGTGTTAATTATGCATTAAAAGGTTGCAATTAAATTATCCTGTTGAATTATTACTTTTTTGTAAAATATAATAAATTTTATTCCTTTTGCATTATGATTTTCAAATACATATTTGTTAATTTTATGCATAAATTAGTCTATGTGATGGAATAGGAGGAACTATAAAAAGAAAAGCAGCAAAAGCAAGTCTATAATCAGAAATTACAGAAAAGATTCTCACACCAAACAAACTATTCAATTGAATTCAAAAAAACATTAAAGGTGTTAATATGCTTTATCTTTTAAGTGATGTCTATTAAACTTATTTTAAATTCAAGAAATGATACGAAGCAGACAGTCTTAAGCACAAGAAGCTATCACTATTTTGTACCAGATAGAGAGTAATTGTTTTTACAGAGAAACTGTATTGATGTATCTTTGGCTAAATAATCTCACCTTGGTAAAAAAAGATTTAAACTTTCAAACTGTTAAATACATTTCATGCTTATACAAATACCAATGCTATATAGGATATGTGCTTTGGATTTGTAATGAAAACCAAGATATTAATGTAAAACTCATGCATAGAAACAAATTAAATTTTAAACGGACTATGCACAGTCAAATCAGTGTTAGGTTTCATTACATATTACAAAGTAATATGTCAAATACCATATTGTCAAATATGCCCAATCCAATAAGAGCAAAAGTTAGTGTATCCACCAAAGGGTAGAACTGCTTGTGACAACAAACTAGATAATAATGATGATGACGGTACTATTATTAATGTAAACCAAAGATTACCAAATTAGTGTACTATGTATACACTTCTTATTTTAATTAATTTTTTTACTTTTTATTTTTACTTTTTTGTAATATAATAACTTAAATGCTATTTTTTTAGTTCTTTATTTAAACTAAAAAAGCGTCACATTCAAAAGCTACACTTATGTCATTAGATATGGTTAAGCTCTTTAAATGATTTGATGATGACTATTGTAAGCTTCAGATACTCAAAATTTCCAAATTTAGTCAATATCAATTCAATCAAAACATTTGAAAAGATTAGTCAGTCAAGTTAAAATTTTTAGGACTGTGTTTTTTTTATAAAACCTATGGTTAGTTAAAAAAAGGTATTCTGGAGGCCATTAGGTAGTTTAATCATGAGCTTCACTACAAACTCTAAATGTTTGTAGAGAAAATATGTAAAGTTTATTAACTCAAAAACCTCAAGTTTAATAATTGTATTGTATTTTTATTGTATTTTAACTAAACTATAACAATATACAAAAAAAAAAGCCTATTCAGCAAAAAAAGCTATTTCATATTGTTATTTCTTTTAAAAATAATTATTCTTTACAATTATCTAAATTATTAAAGCTTCTGAATAGAATTATCCATTATTAAAGCTTCTGAACAGAATTATCCAAATGCCCTACATAAAAAATTATTTCAAAAAAAGTAAAAGATTACTAATATTCTAAGATAATCTGTTCACTTTTGTCCAAAATCATCTGTATTTTTTTTTACTCCAACAATATCTGTCCAATATCATCTGGAATCTAAATGACCCCTAACAACACCTTTAGGAAAATGTAACTACATCTGGAAATTTTTTCTTTAATGTGGTAGTGGTGTAGTGGGAGAGCGCTTGCCTCATAAGCAAGAAGTTCCTCAGTTTGATCCCCTTCATGCCTTTGGTAGTATTGTGCTAAACTTGTTTCTTCGCTCAACAGTCTTGTTTGTCAATGTTCGTGTTTCGGATTTAATGAGTTGAAAGAGGGTTGTAACCACAACTAAAAGTAGCCTCTTTGACTCTAGTGGCCTTCATGGCCTTGGAGAGGCGAATTAAAAAATATAAAGAAAAAAAAAGTCCAATAGCATCTGCAAGAACTTCCTCTAGATGTAATTACATCTGAAAAACTTCCTATATGTAGCTACATCTGGTTAAAATAATGCATTATCTAATATTTTTTCCAGGTGTAATTACATGATTACATGAGCATATAATTAATAGCGCAATTACAGTTTTTTTTTCCAGATGTAACTACATTGAGTTTATAATTAATAGTGCAATTATCGTAGTTATTATTCATATAATTGAAAAGATGTAACTACATCTGTAGAATCCACAGATGCAGTTATTCTTAATATAATCGAAAAGATGTAGCTACATCTGTAATATTCATATATTTTGTGCACAGACATTATCAGACACCAATGAAATTTCAGATATTGTTGGTTATTAGACATAGCAAAAACCAATGTTACTACTCTGACCAGTTTTTTACTCTCTTGAAAAAAATTTTTTAACAACTGTAATTAAAATAATTTTCTGGTCTACAAATTAACAAATCTACATCAAGTGAAGTATATACAGTTACTAAGAAAAAAATTCTTACTTGGTTAGATGAAGTAGAAAACCTGCACACAGTGATATTATATATATATATATATATATAATCTCACTGGATGCTGTGAGATTATATATATATATATATATATATATATATATATATATATAAACCTGCATCCAGTGAGATTATATATATATATATATATATATATATATATATATATATATATATATATATATATATATATATATATATATAGTAACTAAAAAAAACTTCTTACCTGGTAGATGAGGTAAAAAACTACTGAGATTATCTTTAATAACTTTATCATTGAACTTATTTAACACTTCCCCAAGATTGTTTATAAACTGTGTTGCTGTCGAAACGCTTTGATCATAAGGTTGCGTTGCTAAAACATGTATACTTGTTAAAAGATAGCGAATAATATAGGGATATAGGCCCCCTCACATACAGTTTCTTATTAAACCACTGCTATTATATAAACCATATTTCCTACAAAAAGCCATAAAAATTAGGAATCATCAAAAGCAAAGTTTATTTTTTAAAATAAAACTTTATGCAATGTAAAATATATTAAAGGTAACAAGTTAGAAGCATTTTTATTTAGTCCTTCATATAACATTTAAAAGTATGTGTATATATAAAGATGGCAAGGTCAAAAAGAAAACAAATTAGTTTTATAACCAAGTATTCCCTTAAGTACTTATTACCATATCTTTGTTTAATGTTACTTCACCTTATGGTTTCACATTCAATCATTTTTATCAACCATGAACCTGTTATGCAAATTTCAGGTGACAATCTCATAACATAAAGAGTAGTATTTAGAAGGTCTACAAACATAAAAGCAACAACACCTTTATATAATTACTTTCTGAATTTTTATCAATATTTTTATCAATATCAATATTTTTATCAAGATAGTTGTTTTAACAACAATTTATACAACTGTTAAAAAATGACATAAAATTAGTGCACAATGTATAATATTAGCAAAATATTGAGGTCTACATAGAAATGAATAGTAAATAATCTCATTTAACTCTGTTGAAATCGAATTTGTATTATTAACTAGATTTCTTATTTGGGCAGGAAAGTTTTTAAGAAATTATTGTTTGTTAACTTGCAATTATGACCACGGCAAAACCATTCAGGTATAGAAATATAACTTAAACACAGTTAACACGCATGATGCTTCATCAAAACAGAGTTTATAGTAAACAACACTATTAAAAAGTTTCATAAAACCTTGTGGAGAAGATTTGTGTTGTTCTGCCAAAGAATCAAGATTAACTTTTTTTATAGTCATCTTTAAAAATTATCAAAGCCAACTTTCCCCAAACATCTCAAAGTTGGTTCTTTTTAGAGTAATTTTGACACCCTCAAAGTCAACCCACATTTGCTTTATTTGCTAGAATAGTTGGAACAGTAAAAAATCTATTGGCATTTTTTTGTATATTTAATAAATTTGTCAGCAGAATGGTCAACACAAATTTAAATTTAAAATGAAACTGTAAATAGATGTAACTTTAAATGAAAATTAATCTTTTTTATTAATAAAATATATCTATTGTTCTTACAAATCATTTTCTTTAGGTAAATATATAATATCAACCACAAAAATTGATCAAGTTTATATTTTTCATGACTATAAAAGCAAAAACCAAGCGATATAATAGTTATCTCAATCAGTTTATTTTAATACAAATATTATTAATCCTATCAAACATAATAATAGTTAAAAAAAGCTGTAGAAAATCTTAATTTTTTACAGATAAAAAAACAAATCAGACTGTGTAATTGCAGTAGGCCATAGTCAATTTAAATTTGAAAGCAATAATTATCTTAAGCTTGTTGATAAAAAAATACTATACATATAAAAAGTAAAAATAAATAATTAAAACATTAAATAAATATCTATTTTAAGTCACATTTAGTTGAACAACTTAGTTAAAAAAAAAATTTATTA
>NC_088929.1:31385000-31442500 GCF_038396675.1 Hydra vulgaris
ATTTGCAGTTAATAATTTTTGCAATCTAAACCAAGATGGAGCAATTAGTACAATATCGTCAGCATACTCCAAAAGATTCAAAAAAGTTCCACCTATGTTACATCCAATATGCATATTCATAATATTGAAAATCATTTTTCTTATATAAAATATAAACAAAAATAGTGAAAGAATTCCACCTTGCCATACACCGTTGCTTATGTTAAAGCTGAGTTAACTCTGATAGCTTTAACATAAGCAATCGTGTATGGCAAGGTAGCAACCCACTCTCAACTTTATAACTCCAAAACACAAACAAAACAAGGCCAATGTGCAGAGAAACAAGTTGAGAGCGGTACTACCAGGGATATGGTGGTGATCGAACTTATAACTTCTTGCTTATGAGGCGAGTTCTCTACCACTACACAACTACTGCATGTACACTAGACCATTTCAAAATGTGTATAAAAAAATAATTTTTGAAGTTTATATATTATTTTGCTTCTTTTGAGTACCAGGTTGACCTACTTTTAAGGAACTTTTTTTTTTAATTTTAGGACCTCATTGAAAAGTAAACTTAATTGAGCTGTTACTAAATATTGGAATAATGCTTTGAAATTTTAATGATTTACTTATTTTCATCAATTAACAACATTTAAACATCTAGCCACTTAATTATTAAAAAAAGATTTTTCTTGAACTGGTCTAATGTACACCACTACCACATACCACATACCATACATAAATATATATATTAAGGTGCATGGAAAAAAACAATTTTTAAAAATTGTCTTGTCTGAGCTCTAAATGTGTTCTATATAAATAGATAACACTAAATTTAAAAAATTTTTGAACAAAAAATATTTTTTGGAGGTGTCCCAAAACCCTTGACCATTTAAAGGGTCCCTAATATATATGTAAAAAAAAAGTTCTTCAAAAGTAGGTCAACATTAAAAAAAAACGAAATTATATAAAAAACAATAATTGATTTGTATAAAAACTTATATTTTAAATTTTTTTATAAAAACTTTCGATTTAAAACTAAAAATAAAAAAAGTCCATGTTTTTGAAGATATTTCTTTTCCTTAACATATTTTTTATAAAACAAATAGAAATTTTAAAAACTTTTATATAATTATGCTTTTTTTGAGTACCTACTTTTTAAGAAATTTTTTTTACATATATATGAGACCTTTAAATGTTCAAGAATCTTAAGGCACCTCTAAAAATATTTTTTGTTCAAAAAATTTTTAAATTCAGTGTTATTTATTTATATAGAACACATTTAGAGTTCAGACGAGACAATTTTTAAAAATTGTTGTTTTTCCATGCATTCTAATATATATATATTTATGTGTGGTAGTTGTGTACATGCAGTAGTTGTGTAGTGGTAGAGCACTCGCCTCATAGGCGAGAAGTTACGAGTTCACTAAATATTAAATAACACTAGATTTAAAATTTTTTAAAATCTAGTGTTATTTAATTATAAAGAACTCAGAAAAGACAATTTTTGTTTTTCGATGCACCCTAATATATATATATATATATATATATATATATATATATATATATATATATATATATATATATATATATATGTATGTATATATATAAAGGTGTCCCAAAAAACAACATTTTCAAAAATAATCTGCTCCCACCCCCTAAATGTGTTCTATCTAATGCATAAAACACGAGGGTTAAAATTTTTTTGAATAAAAAATATTTTAATGGGTCCCTCAAGACCCTTGAATATTTAATGGGTCCCTAATCTTTAAAAAAAAAAAGTTTTTCAAAAATATGTCAACCTGGTACTCAAATGGAGCAAAATTATATAAAATGAAATGAAATATTGAATATTAAATTTTTATATAATTTTGCTTCATTTAAGTACCAGGTTGACATATTTTTGATAAAGTTTTTTTTTGAAAATATTAGGGACCCATTAAACATTTTTTTTTTTTTTTTAGCATAACATACCTTTTAAACGCCTCAATAAATGAAATGGGATTCCGGGATCTGTACTGAAGAAATTAACCGAATCAACTGCATCTTCAACTGGCAAAGGCATTTTCATTTTTTAAACATTAGATTTTTCTTTTTTTCATTTTATAAAAATATTACTTGTAGGATCATCTACTATGTAAAAAATAAAAAAATACAAAGTTAAATAACCTAAAAATAAAGTTCTAAATTTAATATAAACAAATATCTGTATCATTATAACAGTTATGATGAACCACTTAAATATAAAACAAGTAAAAAATAACCTGACAAAATATTGTAAAACACAAAAATGACTGGATATAATACGCATGTATTTTAGTATTATATGAAAGTTTAATTTTCTTTTTACAGTTCACTATTAAAGAGTTAAATTATTGCTGCTTGTTAGGCATGAAATAAATATTATTATGACCAATATCAAAAAATAGGGACTTAATAATATTTTAATTGATGGTAAAACATAACTTAAAAGACTCGAAACTCATTTTCTAAAATTCCAGTACAAAAAATCTAGAAAATCTCTAATAGAAATGGTCGTTTTTCCAATTACCGTATTAATTACAATATCATATTGTAATTGATGCGGCAATTAGAAAAACGACTTCTACATATTGAATATATGTAAAAAAAGCCACTTTATTTTGTTTGAATGTTTGATTACTTAATTTTTTTTTTAAAAAAGCTAATATATCTATAATGTCATTTTAAATGACCTAAATAATTCTATTTACTAGATATCTCGTATTGAAGTAACTAATTCAAAACACGCAATATTTAAATGCAACAAAAGCTTTTCAATATTTTCAAAGTAAATTTTTTATGAGCATGTTGATTAGATTTAGACTCTGCTTTTAAGGCTTCCTCTGTTTTAAACCCTGTATTTAAATATTGTAACTATTCACCGCCGCACAGTGGGCGAATTTTCAAAAAAACTGACCAAAAGTAAAAAAATGGAAATTAGTATTATGAACTTATTATTTTGTAAAAAAAGTAAACAAAGCCCTGTTGCGTTTTATTCTTTATAAAAAAGTTTATTAAGTTTTATAATTACCTACATCCACGCAGTTAAACAACTCTAATTGAAAACATGCATTTTGTGGTTTCATAAACAATAAAATTATGTGCTCAAATAAGTATTGTTTACAAAAAAAGTTGTTTAAATACTTTTTAAGGTATTTATATAATGTTTTAGTAAAACTTTTTTAATTATTTTTATTTAAATTTTATGCTAAAAGTGATTTCAAAAATGTAAACTATAATAGAAATGATTTTTTTCTTAAAGTTATTTTTCAAAAGTTGTGAACCCACAAGATCCCACTTAGTTATTATTGCATGCAATGCCGGATTAACGCGGGTGCTTTAGCGCAGCTGCGCCCGGCCCCCAAAAGATGGGATCCCAGCAGTGGCCCACGATTTTTTTAAATATACATGCCCCTGCGATTGTGGATTTGTTGGGTTATATCATTACTGCAAGGACCTAAAAATGTATAAAACGTCCAGTTTTTATTACGTAAAATATTGACTGAGGGGGATAAGAATGTTTATGTTTTTGTAGTAAGTTGGCTTTAGGATTTCCAATTTATTTTCGTCATATGCATACATTTACTTTTAATTTTTCAATGTAATGAAAATTTTTTTTAATTGATAAGCTTTTGAAAGGCTAAAAGAGCTTACTTATGTAATAAACATAACGTGAATTATGTTACAAGCTTAAATTTAAAATGTTACTTTTGCTGCATAAGCAACTTTTTAAATGAAAAACTAAAGCAAAAAAATATTCGCACAGTCATATTTTTAGTTTTAGTTCAGTTTGTCAATAAGTCAATCTGACCCAGCATTGTAAAACTTTGAAAAATCCAAAAAAAAGCGACAAAAACTAATTTAAGGTACTGCTCTCTAAACTATTTTTCCTTCAAGTTAAAGTATGGTGAAACTCAAAAGAGTGACTGACTTATTTTTTCACCATTTTCTGGAAAATTTTTTCCGGTTTTTCGGCTTTTTTGAGATTTAGATGACACTTTCAGAACTGGATTCGATGATTGGTTACATGGACAGCGTTCTATACAGAGGCATGAACACAGCAAACAGCACATTGATGCAGTCCAGTGAGACCCTAAAATCAATTGCTCTAGATAAAGATGAAAAACGTCTGACATAATATAAAGTCACAATAATTTTTAAGCTTTGACGCAGAATCCTGGATATGAGTACATGATAGAAGTGCAGATTTAGCTCTTGGTGTGCGATTGCTTCAATCCTTTTTGGAACATGTGACATTATTTCTGGGATGTTTCAAGCATTATTCCTATGCAGTAAAAGCATTAAAATACAAGGAAAAAGGTGCACAAATATTAGAGACATAAAGCGCTACTAAGTGACAAATTTAAATTAAACACTTTTTCCCTATCATAGACTAGTTGAAAGTGTGCTTGAAAAAAAAATCTTTCTGCTTACAAGTTTGTAGAGAAAAAGTTTGCCTTTTTTTAAATAGTTTTTCAACCATAAAAGTTCATAAAATTGTTGCCGACACCTTGTGTACTTTTTATCTTTCAGACTTAAGTGCACAATTCCATGATGAAATTGTTTTCCAGGTTTATGTAAAATAAGAAATATATATCAGCATTAGAATGTTTACAAGCAACTTGTAGTAATAAGCTAGAATCAGTGACAATGCTAACATTACACATCGGATTTTTCTAACCCTTCCAATTACTAATTATAGTGCAGAATTAGCATTTTCAAACATGGCAAGGTCTAATGTTATATGGTCGTTTAAATGCTCCTTCTTAAATGACAATTGAAAAAACCTAAATAGCTACCAAATATTGTTTTTGAAGATGTTGTAATTGACTTTGCTAATGTGAAAGCAAGAAAAATTTCACTGTGAATAAAAATTTCTTAGCAAATTAAAAATTGTTTTTAAATATCTTTTTTTAGGAATGGGGCCCCCAAATAGCTGTTTCACCGGGCCCCTAAGACCTTTAATTCGGTCTTGCTTGAATGTTCTTCATAAAGTCTATTTTAAAGGTTTATGCACCGTTTTTTGCTCATTTTTTCATATAGTTAAAGTTCATTTTATGATTATTTACCAAAAAATTTGAAAGTATACCTTAATTGGCATAAATAAAAAAGAAATATATTTGATTGCGTAAATATTGTAATACCAGAACTTTTGTCAAAGACATTACATTTATATATTATTTGTATTTTTTGAATTTTTTTTTGAACTAAAAAAATATAGCATAACTAATTTTTTTTTAATTTTAGACAAGTTTTATGAGGCGCGGATATATCTATTACGGGTAATGCTACACCTTTAAATAATCAATAAAATAAAAAGTTATATATAGTATTCCAACATATTTTTAAAGTAAAAGTAATTGCTTTTAATTAAGATAAGGTAATTTTTTATTTGCCGCGTAAAATCGGCTTTAAAAGTGATTACTAAATACTAAAAAAAATCGGATTAAAAAGAGATCGTTCATTGCACCGTATAAAATAGCTCTGCGGCTAAGCCACAAAGACCTGATTTTACGGCATAAGCTGACTAAGTTGTCTCGCTTAAAGTAAAATGTTTTTATTTTAAAGTCGTATGCCGTCACCACTCGAAGCCCGTGGCTAGATTGCTTTTTGCATTGTGGCTGTACTTATTTCCCTGTTTTTTATGCCCATTTATATTTAAATAACCTAAATGCCTTTATAATTAATTTACAAATTGTAAAATTATAGTATGTTCATGACTTTTTTAATTTAATATCTTTAAATTTTAAGATTCACAAAGAGATTATTTGAAAATTACTCGCCTGGAAGTTTTTGACATTTTGAAAAACGAGCTATCATCAGGTTTAGATGACCAGCTTGACTTTTTACAATCACAACATTGTGTTAAAAGAGGAATTTGTTTCCAATTTTTAAAAGGTACTACGAAAAAAAATAAGGAACCCTTAACAAAATTAAAATTAAAGTGGAAAAACAGCAACCATTTTTAAATACACATAAATCATGGTTAACAAGTGTACTTGTTGTTGCAACAAATATATAACAAACGACAATATTTTATGCCAATTACGACAATTATTTATGCCAATTGAGGTATATTGAAGTAAGTTATTATATGCTTAATATTATTGTATTATTTTATATTGTTACCATGCTTCAAAGTATAAAGATAGTCTTAAGTTGTCCAACATTCCATAAACATTAATATTACATTATACAAAGTGCTGCAATTGCAAATAGTTTCATATTTCTACCAGCTTAAAAGAAACTTAAAGAAGTAAAGAAAATGTGTTTTTCTTGACTTTTTTAACTTCACGGTAACTGAAACAAACGCAGAAGTAAAGCTGCAACAATTACTAGATCACTATTGTTTACGAATTTTAAAATGTCATCAAGATGTAATTGACTCCTTGAACATTAAAACTTTATCAAATTTCAATCTTATTTTTGGTGGTGGTTTGATAGTAGTTCCGGTCATAGTGAATATAAACAGAGTTTTGCTGATGGAGGCAACTCAGATGCAAATGTTCTTCCAACTTCAATCATACCATTTCAAATTTTGTGTGCAAATTCAGTTTTAGGTCAAGATGTTGTACTGTGGAAAAATAGGACACCTTTATCTCCTCAACTTTGCAGAACTATCAGGCTGCAATTTCTTCTTCATGAAAATGTTCAGTCAAGTATTAATGAAAAAGACTATGTTGAAGATAAAATTAAATCACTGGTTCCTCTCAACATTTATCAATATAAAATAGAAATAAGTATACATTATAAATTGGTCTTGACAATCATTGAAAAAAGTTGGCAATGCAATAATATTTACAAAATTTGCAATACATTGTTACTTGTGTTTTGCTACTTTAGTTTAATGCAATGGTATCAACTTAGTTAAAAAAAAAAGTGGAAGAATACAAATTGGATTACGCTTTGTCAACGTTGGGTTCATTTTTTTTGAATGTTTTTGCATCATGTGTATAAATTTGGGATAAAAAATAGCAAGCGCGTTCTGACATTAATAAAAAAATAACTACAAACAATAATTTAATAATAATCTGATAATAAAAACATGATAATAAAATAAACTGATAATAAAAATAAAAATCTGATAATAAAAACAATAATTGTTAATCCAGAATGCTTTTCAGCTGCAGCTAGGCTTAATAGTCGATCAATCAAATACCAATGACGGGAATACGGCACGGAAGTTTTTTAAAAATTCAGAGGTGTCAGCTAACATTTTAGGAGTTGATTTAGAACCTATAAATCTTTTTCACGTAATTTTACACAATTTATGACGTTTTTTGCAGAACTGGTTTTGTCAGATCCCGTAATATCTTAACAGGTAAAATTTCATGTAAAAGTCAGCAGAAGTTATTATTACCTCCAGATATTTACGAAAACTAATAAACGCATTTATGAAAGAAATTTCAAAATATGATTATTCCGATTACATTAAATGACAGTGATTTTTTACATGAATAAAAATATATATAGAATAATTATAGTAAAGGCGTAAATATAACTTTGCTTTTTTTTTGAATAAATGAATAATTTTAATAAATAAAGAATTAAATCTTTTAATTATCATTTAAACCAAAATGGTGATGCTAAATACTGCTCCAAAAAGGTAGTCCTTGGAGTTTGAGTGTCGCGTGAACACTGCTCTGCAGCCTTATAATATGAATAATAATAATTCCTATGTCATTAGAGGTATGCCATATTAATCTATTGAAATTAGATACCAAATTGATACTAAACATCTGAATAGAACAACGGTCCAAATGCATTTCTAATGATTTTTTTTTTTTAAACACCGCCATTTTGAATAAGCCATCATTATATTTTGTTAAATTTAATGGCGAATACAGATTCATTGAATCAAAAACATACTATCTGCAAATTTTAAAGTGACTTCTTAGATTTTTTGGCTTTTGACCGGTTTTTTCAAGATTGCGCCTACTGTGCGCTGTTATGATTCATTACCGCTTTGGATATTCGTTGACACTTACATATAGAGTGGGTGATATTGTTTTCTTAACAACCAATATAATAAACGTTTTTTAGATTGAGGGAAAATAAAAGGTCTCTCTGCTTTAACTTTACTAAAAAAAGATACTATTTAATTACGAATATTACTTAAACTAAAATAAATAGCATGTTGTTGTTGTTGTTGTTGTTGTTGTTGTTTTTTATTTTGTTGTTGTTGTTGTCAGGATCAGGCTGGCCAGAAAGGTTGGGGGTTTTCTCCCGAGCCCCTGCCATGCTTAAAGGTCCCGGACCCCACTATAAGTCAAGATGCACAATTAAAACACACAAAAATACAAAATTATAATAATTATTTATTGTTTAAATGCATTAATTTTGCAAAGACAGTAAATATGGTAGTTACTTCTAGGATTAAAATATGAAATGTTTAACAATACATAGAAAAACTTTTTTAATTTTGGTACATATTATCTATGTATAAAAATTATTCCTAATGTATTATAATTAAATAATGCGAGTAGAGAGAAACTAATTGTTCCAGAAGTTATTGTTCAGAATAAGGATAGACATGTAATGTTTGTTCTGGAGGATGATGTATCTAAAGAAGATACAGATTGTGAACAATCTGAGCCAAATATGATTGAAAAAGAATTAGCAACAGATATGACTTCTTTTATTTTGCCAAAGACTTCTTCCTTAAGTGAAAAACTTCTTTTCATAAAATTGCATCCATTACAGCCATCAAATGTGTCGAACTTCAAAGAA
The DNA here is from genome assembly GCF_038396675.1 of Hydra vulgaris. Taxonomy (NCBI): domain Eukaryota; kingdom Metazoa; phylum Cnidaria; class Hydrozoa; order Anthoathecata; family Hydridae; genus Hydra; species Hydra vulgaris. Next base: position 31,393,734 of record NC_088929.1, read on the forward strand.
AAATGTTTATATAACAGAGATATGTTTAATGGCAAACAAGTTCAAAGTAAACGTATTCCACTTCGCAGCTGAGAATGAGAACGGAATTGATCACCTGTTTAACAGTAAAAGACAAAGTCTTTTACTGTTAAACAGTAAAAGACTTTATCTTTAATGTTTAACAGTAAGTAAGTAGTCAAGTGGAACAAGAACGCCTTCTTTTAGATAGAGTAATTGATATAATTTTTTTTATTAGAAAACAAGGTAATGCTTATTGGGTAAACATATTGAAAAAAAACTCCTGAGATAAAGTGCGACAACTTTCTGGTACTTTTGATGTTTATCAGCAAATATGATTCCATCTTAAATTCTCATCTAGAAAAAGTTAGTAGAAAGAGTAAAAAAAAAAGGGCATGAAAAGTTGGGGCTCATTGATTCCTTTTTTTAGCAGGACAACTGTTAACAGAATCATTATTGTTGTTGAAGAACTTATCAAGAAATCTATTGTTTAAGAAGGTTAAGAATCTGGAAAGTTTGAAGTTTAAGTTGATTCAAGTCATAATGCAAGAAATTCAGGACCCAGTATGACAGTTTAAGGTTAATGTATTCTATTTTATTGCGGATATTGCCACTACAGCAATCAAAGAATGTTTCAAAGTAAATAATGTTGGTATTTTAAGGGATGTTACTTACCTGGATCCTCAAAACTTTCCGTCTATGCGTGACCATATTGACTATATTTTTCATTTTGCGTAACCATACAAGTATATTTTTCATGATTTAGCCAATCTTGCTGTTATACAGAGGAAAACACTGTGCACAGAGATGACATCATTTGTAACTAATTTTCTATTAGTTAGTAAGGCTGATGAAACTGAATCCGAGAAATACTTCTCTAAAAAAGACTGCAGCAGATGTTTGAGTTGCTCTGTTCTCCATCGCTACAATTTACATTGTTCTGCGTATTCTAATATGCACATTGCATATAAAATGGCGTTATGTCTACCTTGCACACAAGTCCAGTGTGAGCGAGCTTTTACGAAGTCGAAAATTATGAAAAATCGTCTTCGTAGTCTTTTGGGTAATGAGCACCTCGAATCACTTATTTTGATGAATTTTGAGAAAGACATAAAAATTAATTACAATGAGATTGTCTACAGTTTGGGAAAACCATCAAAACTTCTAACTGATTACTTGCTACAATATAATAATAATGGCAACAAAACGTTGCTACACCAAAGTTTAACATCTTCAAACTTCGAAAAAAGTTCTTTAACAAGTTTTAAATTTTGATTATTGGAGAGTGGAATTTCAAGATCTTTTTCAATCAATTTTTCCTGTTACCAGTTTTGTTTTCTCTAAGATATTTTATACACATTTGTTACAAATAAATTTCATGGTTGGACGATAATCAAAGACACATTCAATGCATGACCAATTTGAACACTGCTCACACGCAAGCCATTGGTTATCTAAGTTATTTGTCCAATTAATTTCGCAAGAATAACATAGAAGATCATCAGATACTAAAATGTTATTTGAAGCTTGAGGAAAATGAGGGTCTTCTAATTGATTCTTTGTCTTTATACCTTTTTTACGTGGTATTTTAGACGACTGACTTTGTCTCAACTTTTTTTTTCTTCTCTTTTCTGTGCATTTTTCGCTTTTTGAGTAGCAGCGGAAATCTTTTTTTGTTCTCTAGTAAATTTCTTTGCCGCTTGTTCATCTAATTTTTGTTTTTTTGATGCTTGTTCAGCTTTACTTTTATTTGGATATCTCCAACTATGACTTTACTATATTATATCAGTTATGCCTCCTATAGAAGGAAATATGCAGAATAGTCATCAAGTGTAAGTATAACTCGTTTTGAAGGTTAAAGTGCCAAAATAAATAAGAGTTAAAAAATCAAATAAGAAAAGGAATTTGATGTTCGACTTGAAAAAATGTAAGTATTATAATCAAGCTAATTTCATTAACACATTTATTTTATAATATTTTATAAAGTAAATGATCCACTCTACTCAATGTAATTAAAGAAAAGTTGGTTATTTTTAATTATAAAGGGGATTAGGATATATAAAGATTGAATGCTTTATAATTTCTCCATATTCTCAACGCACCCTAAACTATTTTGTACCCTAAACTATTTTGTATCCTAAACTATTTTGTACCCTAAACTATTTACCCTAAACTATTTTGTTATGACATTGAATACTAAACTGTACTAAGTTATAAATTAAGGTCTTATAATAAATAGTTATCCTAAACAATATGCTTTATAGCTACAATTGGTATTCTATATTCAAATATTTAAATGGTAAAATTGAAAATAATTCATAAAACAAATTTGTCAATATTTATAATAGAGGGCATAAATCTTCTACTCCGATAATTACAAAGAGAACCACGTTAATATATGAAACAACCATCGTTTTAAATGTCAAAAAAAACCCAAAAGTAATATATGCATTAGGGTTATGACTTTTTGACTTTAAAAAAAAAAATAATTGTCATAAATCGATGAACTTTTGTTAGAAAGCATTGAAAACATTTTCAATTCCTGTAGGTTGTAAAAAAAGGTCACCTCGCAATTAAAATTACAAATCGTCATTTATATAATCTTGTTTCTGTTACTACTAATACGTGTGGCTTTGCTGAAAATCATTTAAAACTTGTATAGATTAGAGGTGTTTAGAACTTTAGAACATTTTGGAAAATTCCAGATTATTTTAGACGACTTTATAACATTCTGGAACAATTAAGAATATTCTAGAACAATTAAGAATATTCTAGAACAATTAAGAATATTCTAGAACAATTTAGACTTTGTATATAAAGCTGCTAATCTAATTTTATAGTTATTACAGAAGCAACACATGGCGACGTACAAGCCTAGCGATATTAGCGTTCAGAAGAACAAGGATGTCTGGACCAATAATCTGGTGAAATTTGAAGATTCTCATAAAAGAATAAAAATGATCCCTTTGGAAAAATATTCACTGGAAGAAAAATTGTAAAATGTCTCTCCAAAAGCAAATTATCAGACGTTACCATTTCCTTGGACCAAAAATTAAAGGAAGAAAGGAGCGAATAGCGGAAATTTCCAAAGAAGTCATTAAATTGTGGAAGAATAAACTAAATTTTCCTTATGTATCTGATTAAGTTATACAAGCAAAGCTTGTTAAAATGCTGAAATGTTATGATGAATGTGTCTAGCGGGAAAGCTACGAACCCCATGATAAAAATTTTGATATTACTAAAGTGGATGAAACATGGTTATCTTCCGAGGACAAGCAATTGACCAAGTGGAAAGCAAAGAAACAGTGGGGTACTACACAGGTTAAGCGACCAGTAAAGAAACGATCTATCCTGTAAAAGACTAAAACTTTCTAATAGGCCATCCAACTCATCATCTTACTATCCTGGTTTTAGTGATTCTGACTCTGAGGTTGACGACAGTGAATATGAAAACAATGATGAAGAAGAAGAAGATGAGACTACTCCTACACCAAGCAGAAAACATCATAAAAGCAAAACTGCAGTCAACTTGGTGACCTAAATAAGAGTATCAGCAAACAAAGCTGCTAACATATGCTAGCAATTGGCTCGTGAAGGCATTGACATCCCAACCCCATGTCAATCAACTAGTTACAAGTTAACAATCAAAGAAGCAATCAAGCTGAAAAAAGAAATGATTGAAAAGTTGCATATGGAAATTTGGTCCTTACACTTTGATGGCAAGCACATTACCGGAATCGATTATCAAGTGGTCATCCTTCAAAATGAATGAAGAGAAATCAAATTGGATGTCCTGGACAGATACCACCAGCATTAACACTGGAGAAAAGAATGGTGTTGTTGTAATATTGCAACGAATGTTCACAGAGAAGCGCATCAACAAACCACAGTTTATCAGTTGTCAACGCCATGTATTAGATAGAATCCTCCGTTTGGCGATGGATGAAGAACTTGGAAGTAAAACACAATCGCCGAACATTGAATATCTATTTGTATCTTAACTGTTAAATGAGTCGAACAATTGTAAACACAGTTTGATAACGGAATAGAAGTAATTCTCAAAACATCAGGCTGAAGAGATGATGCGAAATTTTTATTTCATCTCACTCGAGTGTTCCAATTTTTTGATGAAAAAGGACATTTTCCATTGATCAGGTTTCAGAGATTACCCAACATCAGCAATGCGAGGTGGAATTCCAGAGCTATACTAGCGATCCTGGTTCCTTCAAAAAGGACAGTTCTGCAGAGAGTATGTCGATTTATATCGTATGGCTGGGCAGACCATTGGTTTACAGATCAACTGTACAACAAAAACGACTTTAATAACTTGGCTAAAGTATTGAATCCATACAAAAAGCCTTTAAGCTCTTTGAAAAATCACTGGAAGCGAGAGCCATCCGTACTGTAGATCCCCAGAAGTAATTAATGCGCAGAGCGCGCAATCAAGGTAATGAAAAAAATGTATTCGTCATGCAAAAAATAAAGACAAACTGCACCTTCTATTCTTTCTATGCAACAAGCAAGAGTAAGGTCAACGGTCTGAGTCATTGTTGGATTGGAAATTTATTGTATTACATGATTATGACATTCTAAATACATTTGAATACATAATTATGTCAAAATCGATTTTTCAATGGCGGGGTGAACTTTTTACCAAAGGTATGCAAATAGTAGTTCATTTCGTGCTTTTTAGATAAAAGTTCATCAAACTACAGTACAGGAGCATGGGGTTGAAAAAGTCAACCCTAATAAATAATCTCAGTTTTCATTAAGGAAACTGATTACATTTTAAGTTATTCGCAATAACCACACATTTTTACCTGAAAGAATTTTTATAACCTTGAGGTAAATGGAGTTGATTCTTGGTCCCTTAAAAATTTGCACTGATATATTTTCATTTCCTTTTTCGCCTGAAAAATACCGAAATCGTTATTTTCCGGCATCAACGACATTTGTACATTTGAGCCAAAAGTGTAAATAATAGCAATTTATAACATAATAGCATTTTATATAGCAATTTACATAGCAATTTATATATTTACATAGCAATTTATAGCAATAATAACAACAACAAATAGATAATTTTATAAAGTCACGTGGTTCATAATAGCCGCTAGTTTACTGCATAATAATCTGCATAATCAAGCTAATGCTACTGCTGCATACAATTGCAAAGAAATGCTTTAATGGAATCAATTTAAAATAACTAAGAGCATAGGAAATTAGATTACAGGTATGTTTGCCATTAAATTATTTAAAATTTTTTTATTTCAAATCTTTATTTTGTATTCTATAAATTTTAAAACGAAACTTGATATATACTAATAGTATATAGTATTACTATATACAATACTATAGTATTACTATATATCACGTTATGTTAGAGATTTTTTCTCTATATAATATTGTGAAAATAATCTCTAATTTTTACGTTTGTTTAGACCAATGAGCTCTCAACAAACGCGTTGAAATTAATTAGCAGGAATGAGACAACTGCACAGCCGAGTGCTTGGTGTATGAGTCAAGTTCTCTAATATTTAAAAAAAAAAACATGGCTAATGTATCAAAAATATTCAACAAAAAAACCAGATTGTATATAAATGCTTTTATTATACTTTTAAAAGATAAATTTAAAAAAATTTTGTGATGCCATATTTTTCAATCTATCCTTTAAAAGCATTTGTGGTTTTGAAAAAATTTTTCATTTATTAAATTTTATATTTTTCAAAGTTTACCAGAATTACTTGTCTTTAAATAATTTAAATAGGCTGTTTAATCTTAGGCCTCAGTGCAAAAGGCTATTATTCTTTAATCTACAAAGACTCTAATAATCACATGCTTGGCCTGGGTATTTAATTATGTAGTAATTAACCTATTCTTTTTAAAATTCACTTTAAATCCTCTAATTATTTGTTTTTGCGGATTTGTTTTCATTCAATCACTTTTCTCTTTGTTCTCGTCAGTTTTTTTTGTTGTAAAAGTACTTATGGTCTTATCTTGTAAAAGTATTTATGGTCTTCTTCTATGGTCTTTTATCTTATCTTGTAAAAGTATTTATGGTCTTCTTCTTTGGTCTTATATCTTATCTTGTAAAAGTATTGAAGTGCAAGAAAATTCAATACTTTTATGGTCTTGAAATTTCAATACTTTTATGGGCTTAAAATTTCAAGACTTTTATGGTCTTAAAATTGTGAGATAATGAAATATATGGTCTTGAAGTATGGTCTTGAATATATGGTCTTGAAGTAACTTTTTATCTGTTAAATTTTATCTTGTTCAAAATTTATCAGACCTACTTGTTAATTGACAAATTTAAGTTCACCTGTTTCATCATCAGATCTCAGTGTAAAAGGCTATTACCTTTTGATTTACATAGACTCTAATAGTCACATGTTTGGCCGGGCACATACTTATGTAGTAATTAATAGTGATATAGTGATTAATAGACAGCATCTGTATCAACTTAATCAGACACTTTTTGCACAACCGGTATCATTAGCATCTGCGTTTTGTTTTATTAAAAAAATTTTTATTATATAAAATCTAATCTTGCATTATAAAAATAGTAATATGTTAAATAAACACTATATATATGATATATTATATATATATATATATATATATATATATATATATATATATATATATATATATATATATATATATATATATATATATATATATATATATATATATATATATATATATATATATGTATATATATATAAAATAAATTAGTTAAAATAAAAATGAAATTTTGCAACATCATGTTACTTAACAATGTCTGGTGTTAAATTTTGATCATTTGAATAGTATATATTATTACCAGTCAGTGTTCTATTCGACAAAGTAAAGTAAGTCTTCTTCCACCTCCAGGCTTGGACAGGAATGGCGTGCAACTGAGTGCTATTGCTAACCATGCAAATGATTTTATTTTTTGACAACTTGACCATGACTGTTTAGATGATTTTTAGGCATTTTAGAAATGCGCTGAAAAAAGAAACGCTTGCTAAACTTAAACTAGTCAGAAAATATAAAAAATATTAATAATGAAAAAAGAAAACAGTTCCTTATGAAAAAGAAAATATATAAGCACTAAAATAAAACATACAAAACTCAAACTCAAAGCGAAAAATGTTGTTACGTTTTTAATAGCGTTTAAAATAAATTACTTTAAAACTTATCTTTTGAAACGTTTTATTAAAGTTATGCAAAACACTTTCACAAATTACTTCTAATGATTGTTTAACTAATAAGCAAATTTTATTGAAGCTATTAAAAAGTGTTATTATATTATTCTTAAATTTTATAAATACTAATTTTTCAATGAGTTGTAAAAAAAAACAAAAAATCAATTGTTTAAAAAAAAACAATTCTTTGTAAAAATAGACACAAAAAATATAAAGCAATTAAATCATTTCATTGCAATTGAAGATTTAGTTAAACTTATTCATAATTTTAAGAACTTAAAAATTATCTTTCACAAGATTTTTAGAAAGAAATGGAAAAATAGTTTCAAACGTTTAAATTTATCATTAAAAGTACACGTCTACATAAAAAAAATTTAAGTATAACATTTATTAATTCACACAAAATGTGTTTATTTAAACATTCACTATAAATAATTTTTTATTTTATTTAACCCTTTAGCGCCCCATGTAGCAGATATGCTACATAGCTTCAGAAACCATTTATGGCCGTCCTGTCAACACAGTAATCTCAAAAACAACTTTTGTAGCATATTTACAACATACTTTTGTTGATCTGATATAGCCAGGTTAATATAATTGGATAATCAAGGCATAAAAACACATCAAAATTGTCTTTTTAAATATCCAATGATCGGATGAAAGTATTGTTATGCTTTACATGTTTTTTATTTGATTAGAGACTTTGTAAAATGAAATAAATACCAAAGTTTAATTTTTCTAATTGCTTTATATTCTTTAAACAGAATCCTTTAATTTAAGAAAACTTTTTTTATTATTTCACTCCTCATATTCCCATTGTAGCAGATATGCTACAATGACATAATTGGCCCTAAAACAATTGCTTTTTGAAATTTTTTGAATTTTTTAAAAATTTTAAGTTTTAGTGGGCGCTAAAGGGTTAAAGCCTTCTCGTAAAATAAAAACTTTAGAAAAGATCAATGATTAAAAATTGTTCATAACGTAATATTTTTTTAATAGCATTTAAATTATTAAAACATCAAAACCGCCATGGTAATTCTAATAATCAGGCAATTTTTATACTACTTGATAAAAGGAAAGATAGAGCTTTAATTTGATACCAAGTACTAATTTTTTATCTAACTTACTAATTATTGCTAATTAAAACTAGTCTCATATTTTATGGCATAGGTGTTGAATTCTAGATAAAATTTAACAAAAAACCAATGGAAAAGGGAACGTTTGATCCGAATCCTTAATAAAATAATTAAAGTAAAAAAAAGACAAAAAACAAATGTTTTAATTAAACTCTAAATAGGAACCTTTTATTAAAATAGTAAACAAAAAGTAGAAACACAAAAGTTTCATTATTTCTATATAAATAAATTTTGTTCCAACTTCAATAAAATGTTTCAAAAGATAAATTTTTAAGTAATTTACTGTAAATGCAATTAAAAACCTAATAAAAAGTAATTTTTGCTTTGTGTTTTTTTAGTTTTATTTTAGTGCTTATATACTTTCTTTTTTGTAAGGAATTATATTTTTCATTTTTTTTTTCTTCTTCCTAGTTTAAGTTTAGCTAGCGTTTCTTTTTTCAGCGCATTTCTAAAATGTTTAAAAATCAAATCTAAACAATTTTACAGTTGTGGTCAAGTTGTCAAAAAATAAAGTCATTTGCGTGGTCAGTGATAGCGCTTGATTGCACGCCATTCCTGTCCAAGCCTGTATAATGCAATACTTCCGAACCACACTAGCTAACATAAAGAAACCTGATGATTTTTTTTTCCAAATTTGACTTAAAGGATTTAGAGAAGCCTCCTTTCTATAAAAGTTTATTTCTCCTAGTAAACATTTATCTTGTGAAATCATTACCATTTTTGGTGTGCAAAATAATTACCTACAACCAAGGATAATTTAATAAGGTTGCTTAAACGCATTAAAAAGAAATTCCATTATATTCTATTACTCAAATAAATTATAGGAAGTGAGATCACAGTTCGTTAGGTGTCTGAAATATATTTATTTAGGATTCGATTTAGGAAGAGAAAATAGTTTAAAAAAAAGTTCTATAGGATCCTATAAAAATTTGGAAAAAAAAAAATTCCTTTTTCAACCCCATTAAATTAAAACTCAAAAGTTAAAAAGTGTTCATAGTTATCAAAGTTTTTTGTTTGTTTTTGTTTTGTACCAAAATCCTATAGATCCTTTATGATTTTTTAGCTAGGATGAGTCGCATTGTTCCAATATAAGTGCGCAAATAGTTCAGTTAAAAGTATAATAGAGATGCTTATGTATAATGTCTTTGTGTCTTTACGTCTTTGTTCATGATTTTGTTGTGATTGTTTTGATCAACTTTGTTGTGATTGTTTTGATCAACTTTGTTGTGATTGTTTTAGTTCAGTTAAAAGTATAATGGAGATACTTATGTATAATGTCTTTGTGAATGTCTTTGTGATTATGTCTTTGCGTAATCAAGCAAGCGAATTTAACAAATAATAGAGACGGTTGTCTTTCTTAATTTTACATTAAAATTTTTTTTGATTTTTGAAATTAATAAACTAAGACAGGTCTTTATAAGCTTTGGGTGGTTGGAAATTGATAAAATAGATAAGAATTAATTAATTTTTTAAAATGACTTTCCAATGGAAAGTGATTGGAAAGAGTCAGGAAGTAAGATTGAATTTAATTAATAGTAATATTATATTACTTATATCCTGTAAAAACTTAAAGAAAGTGATTAATTTTTAAATACTTTCCACTTTCTGGAAATCGGAAATAGATTGAATTCAATCAATTTCCACTTCCTGGAAAGTTGGAAACTCATTAAAATTAACTTTTTTTTATGGCAAATAAACGTGGATAAATGAAATAATTTATTTTTCATCATAAAAAAATAGATTAGTTAAAAAATTTCACGTTCTCGGAAGGAAAGCAAAATCAAACACTCCTAGTTAAAATCCTTTTTTCATAAATGATTTTATTATTATTTTTATAATAATTTTTAATATATCATTTTAATAATAGTATAACATATATTATATAAAAATTGCTGTTTTTAAATAAGAACATTTTTTCTTTTAACTGTACTTTGTCACTTTGTTTTTTTCCTTTAAATCTTTTATTTATTTTCTCGTAAGTTTTGTCGCAAAATGCAATAAATGAATGAATTATTTATAGATAAATTTAAAATTACTAATTATGTATTAGCACTTTTTTTCTATAATAAGATTCTTAAAAAAATATATATTTAGTAAAAGTCTTATTTTTATGTAACAGTAATTTTTTATAGTAGTGTTTCATAAATTATCAAAGTTATCAAAAGGTTATCACAAACTTTTTGATGTTTGTTTTAATAAACAGTAATTTAAAATGTACAATCATTTATCTTCTTTAACATTGTTGACTTTAAAGATCAAAGTTCTTATTTTATTATTATTTAAAATTGTTGCATGAAAAAAAGAACATTTTCTCTGCCATGCTTTTTTTTGTTTATAAAATTTTTTTGATATTTAAAAAAAAAATTCAATCTCAAATTACTTGGATGTTATCAAACTTCCTTTAGTTAAACATTTTTAATTGAATGAAAATCTGTGTGCGTGAGAGTTGTTTTAAACTATTAACAATAGCAGGTAATAATTGAATGAAAATCTGTGTGCGTGAGAGTTGTTTTAAACTATTAACAATAGCAGTTAATAAAAACTCTAGTTATTATTGAGTTTCCATTTTGAAAATGTGTTAATTTTATTTAAAATTATTTTTTTTAAATGAATATAATTTCGTTAATTTTGAAGTTATTTTTGTATTTATAAAAAGTTCATTCAAGAAGAACTATTAGTAAGACAAAAATTTAAACAAAGAAAAAAAAAAAAAGCTTTGATCATCCAAAGAAAAATTGCTTAAATTTAAAAAACAAATTTCCTCAAAAACAGTCAATTCCATGTGTTAGCCAGTCCCATTAACCACTTGCCTTCTATTTCTTAATTTCCACGCTGTGTATAGCGACTGAACAATGACATGGTATTGAAAGTTTAGTCAAAATAGCTGTCCTCATTTGAAATATAATATCAAATTTCTAGTTTTTATTTACAATATAAATTAACAATATAGATAAGGTATAATTTAACAATATAAATTAACAATATAGATAAACAATATAAAGGTCAGTTTTCACTCATCCGTTTTGCTACAGGAAAGGGAAAAGAATGGGAAAAAAACAGTAATTCGTACAGGATGGTTAGGATTTATTCATTTCCAATTAAACGTTCGTTTTTAAATAATGATAGTTAAATAAAAAAAATGGCGGCGTTATTGATTCTAAGCAGGAAAACTTTATATTTGTTGTTACTGTATTATTTAAAAATCAAAAAAAAGGAAAAGTATAAAAAAAATATGTGGGTCAGAAAATTATTTAGAGAAAGAAAAACAAAAGGAGCATTCAGTTTATTTATAAAAGATATGCAACTTTTTAATCACAAATACTTTTTTATTTTTTTTGGAATGACACCTACAAAAACTTTATAGGACTTTGTCAAAGTACGAACATTTGTTAAGCTTAATTGCAGCAGGGATTACAAAATCTTCTCTCAGGCGTGAAACAATCGGAGCTAGTGAACGATTAATGGTCACTTTGAGATACATTTTTGGAGGCACTTCATAAATAGAATTAGCTGGTATGTTTTGAATAAGTCCAACTTTGGTAGGAAGAATAATAAATGAAATCTGTATTGCTATATGGACTATTTTGCTGGCTAAAGAATATATTAGCTATCCAAAAAGCGAAAATGAATGGAAAACTATAGCAAATGAGTTTGAGAAGAAATAGAACTTCTCCAATTGCCTTGGGGCTATTGATGGGAAACATTGTTGTGCAAGCCCGTTCAAGATCAGGGTCATTCTACTTTAATTACAAAAAAACTCACTCAATTGTTTTGATGGCTATTTGCAATGCAAACTCTGAATTCACACTTATTGACTTTGGTGATACTGGTAGAAACAGTGACAATGGCGTATTCAAAAATAGTAAAATCGGAATTGCTTTTGAATCAAACTTATTGCATATCCCAGAACCTAAAAAGCCAAATGGTTCAAACGTAAAACTGCCTTAAGTTCTTATTGGAGATGAGGCATTTCCTCTTAAAAACTATTTAATGAAACCATATCCTAAGGAAATATTGTCTTTAAAAGTAAGAACACGTAATTATAGATTGTCACGTGCATGTAGAGTAATAGAAAATACTTTTGGGATTCTGGCAGCAAGATGCTGAATTTTTCGCAAACCAATTATTGCAAACGAAAAAACTGTTATTTATGTTACTAAAGCTGCAACTGCTCTGCATAACTACCTTATGCATCTTTGTTTGTTTGAACCTTTGAATCAATATTGCTCTTTAAGATTTGTAAATTGCAAAACATCTTCTGGCTTGCAAGCTGGAGAATGGCGAAGCAACGTTTCAGATTATCAAGGGATAACAACTTTACAAAAACAATTAGGCTCAAGTAAATATTCTTGTGATTAGTCAAGGATAAACTTGCTTTTCCTTTTAGATATATATATATATATATATATTTTTCACTCATCCGTTTTGCTACAGGAAAGGGAAAAGAATGGGAAAAAACAGTAATTCGTACAGGATGGTTAGGATTTATTCATTTCCAATTAAACGTTCGTTTTTAAATAATGATAGTTAAATAAAAAAAATGGCGGCGTTATTGATTCTAAGCAGGAAAACTTTATATTTGTTGTTACTGTATTATTTAAAAATCAAAAAAAAGGAAAAGTATAAAAAAAATATGTGGGTCAGAAAATTATTTAGAGAAAGAAAAACAAAAGGAGCATTCAGTTTATTTATAAAAGATATGCAACTTTTTAATCACGAATACTTTTTTATTTTTTTTGGAATGACACCTACAAAAACTTTATAGGACTTTGTCAAAGTACGAACATTTGTTAAGCTTAATTGCAGCAGGGATTACAAAATCTTCTCTCAGGCGTGAAACAATCGGAGCTAGTGAACGATTAATGGTCACTTTGAGATACATTTTTGGAGGCACTTCATAAATAGAATTAGCTGGTATATTACTAATAGAATTAGTATATACTAATAGAATTAGTATGTATATATATATATATATATATATATATATATATATATATATATATATATATACATACATAATTTATGTATATACAGGATGGGCCAAAAGTCACTGACCCTTTTTATTTTTTAATATCTTTTTTATTTCTTATATTTTTTATTTTTTTCAGACCCTGGAAATTAATTATGGAGAAATTCAGTGTCGTCCAATGTACACAAATTGTAAAATTTTACTATCAAAATCAAGGCTCAATAATTCAAACCCAAAGAGTTTATCAAAGGCATTTCAATGTGAGAGATGCTCCTAGTAGGAATGCAATTAAGAGCATGATTAAAAGATTTGAAGATCAAGGAGCTGTAAGTGATCTTCCATGTTCTGGAAGACCTAAAGCTGTTTGTATGGATGAAAACAAAGAAAGGATACGTGAAAATCTTGAAGACAGGACTTTCAGCCTAGACTACAGTATGCCGTTCGATTACGAGAACTAGCTGAAAATGAACCAAATTTTTTGGATAAACTAATCATGTCTGATGAAGCCCACTTCCACCTAAATGGGTTCGTCAATAAACAAAGTTGTTGCTTTTGGGCAACAGAAAACCCAAGAGCTGTGCATTAGAGAGAACTTCACTGTGCGCTGTATAAGTGCACTGTATGGTGCGCAATAACTTCAAATGAAATTATTGGGTCATACTTTTTTGAAGATGATGATGGAAATGCCGTGACTGTGACAGGAGAGAGGTACAGAGCGATGCTTCAAAATTTCTTATGGCCAGCAATTGAAAATCGAGTTGGAATGTGGTTCCAGCAGGATAAAGCCACAGTTCATACTGCAAGAAAAAGCATGCAATTACTCCAGCAACGTTTTAATGGAAGAATTATTTCTGGATTTGGTAATGTCAATCTCGTTCTCCACTAGCCCAGACTTTTTCTTGTGGGGATATCTAAAGGAAAATATGCGGTAGTGGTAGAGCGCTCGCTTCATAAGCGAGAGGTTCTGAGTTCGATCCCCACCATGTCCCTGGTATTACCGCGCTCAACTTGTTTCTCCGCGCAGCGGCCTTGTTCGTCAAGGTTCGTGTTTCGGAGTTATAGAGTTGAGAGAGGGTTATAACCACAATTAAGTAGCCTCCTCATCTGTAGTGGCCTTCTGGGCCTTGGGGAGGTGAAATAACAAAAAAAAGAAAAAAAAAGAAAAGGTTTATGCCAACGAGCCTAAATCTTTCATGGAGCTAAAGGAAAACATCACTAGTAAAATAAGAGAAATAAGCCTAGAAACTATGGAAAAGGGTATGGCAGAGGTAATCAAAAGAGCTGCAATTTGTGAAGCAGAAAATGGAAAGCATATGCAGGATGTTATTTTTCACACTTAATGATAAAGTTTCTAAAGCTTACTAAAAGTAAATTTGTGATGAAAATAAAATTAAATTTGTGATAGAAAATCAATTTCCATCGCCTTGACTTTATGATACTAAAATTTCATGCATATTACTGTTAAAATAAAAAAGTTATTTAAAATTGAAATGGTTATTTAAAAAATGATTATCTAAAAAAGGTTATCTAAAAAATGGTTATCTAAAAATGTTATTTAAAATTGAAATATATATATATATATATATATATATATATATATATATATATATATATATATATATATATGTATATATATATATATATATATATATATATATATATATATGTATATATATATATATATATATATGTATATATATATGTATATATATATATATATGTATATATATATATGTATATATATATATGTATATATAGGGTTAGGACTATTGTAATTGTAATGAAAACAATAACAGTAACAATAATTATTGTTATTGTATTAACTTAATTTAGAAACAATAACAATACTTGTGATTTATTGTAATTATGTAATACAATAACAATAAATATTGTATTGCAATTCATCTTTTTAAAACAATAACAATATCTGAAAAAAAATGTATTGTAAGGACCCACAACAATAACAATAAATATTTTATTGTAATTCGTCTTTGTAATTCAATAACAATATATTGTTATTGTAATAAAATACATTAACATTTTTACTTAAGAAGAATTATCATGTTTAACTGTTTGTGTTACTAAAGTTAATTTTCATATATATTTTAAGTTCCTTTGCAGCATTAAAATCAAGAGGAAAAAATAAAAGGGCTGAATAAAATAATTTATGAATAATATTTTTCATAATAGTAAGGCTATCATCAGACAGGCAATGTTTTGCGGCTATTTAAAGCTTAGAAATACATAATAAGTTAGGTGATGCAAAATCTAAATATGTAAAAAATAAAATTTGCGATGTATTGCAAATCCGTAAATAAAAAATAGCAAAAATAATAGTAAGTTCGTCAGTGATGAATATAAATACGTTAAAATACGTTAACTTTTCTACTTTAATGTAAAGTAATACACTACAATAGTTATAGTAATTGTTTTCATCGAAACAATACAATAGTTATTGTAATTTTATTTCATTAAAACAATAAAATACAATAGTTTTCGAATTTTATTGTATTGTTAGAAAAAAAACAATAGAATACTTATTGTAATTGTTTTTCATCACAGCAATACAATACCAAAATAAATTTTTTTTATTGTTTCTGTAATATTACAATACAATATTGTATTGTAATATGTAATTGTATTTAATTTTTACAATTTCAATTACAATAGTCCTATATATATATATATATATATATATGTACATATATATGTATATATAATATGTATGTATATATAGGTATATATGTGTGTGTGTATATATATATATATATATATATATATATATATATATATATATATATATATATATATATATATATATATATATATACATATATATATATATATATATATATATAAATATATACATATATATATATATATATATATATATATATATATATATAAATATATACATATATATATATATATATATATATATATATATATATATATATATATATATATATATATATATATATATATATATATATACATACAGTGTTATTGATGAAAATTTATTGATTTCTTTTTTGGATAATGTAGTCTGATTCGTGGCAATTATTTGTGAAAAATGATATCGGCCAAATGCCCGCCACGGCTTTTATGACACACATCCACCCGGTGGTCAAAATTTTCAATGACTTTTCTGGTCGTTAATATCAGGAATATGCCTTATCTTATTCTTTAGCTCTTGAACTGTCGTTGGCTTGTTGGCATAGACTTTATTTTTGAAATGTCCCCAAAGGAAGAAATCTAAAGGCGTCAAGTTGCATAATCTTGGTGGCCAATTCGCTTCACTGTTTTGAGAGATTGTGTGACCAGAGAACTTCTCATTCAGTAAAGCCATTGTTGCATTGGCTGTGTGACAAGTGGCTCTGTCCTGTTGGAACCACAGATCTTCATAATCCACATCATTCAATGCAGGCCATAAAAAGTTGGTAATCATGGCACGGTATTGCTGGCCTGTCACAGTTACAGAATTCCCGGCATCATTTTCGAAGAGATATGGCCCAATAATTCCGTTAGCAGACATTGCACACCATACCGTGACCTTTTGTGCATGAAGTGGCTTTTCAACAATTTTCTTTGGATTTTCATCAGCCCAAATGCAACAATTTTGTTTATTAATGAATCCGGAAAGATGAAAATGGGCTTCATCGCTAAAGATGATTTTTTGTGAAAAAGCAGGATTGACTTGCCTTTGCTCTTGTACTTAATTGACGATTGTACGGTGCTTCAAATGGTCATCAGGCTTCAGTTCTTGAGTTAATTGAAGTTTGTAAGCGTGGCTACACAAATCTTTTGTCAAAATTAATGTAATGTTGTTGTTGAGAGGTTCAATTCTTGTGCATGATGAAGAATTGAGGTGCCTGGATTCTTGGCCACATTCTCGCGTACTTGATGTTTTCACATCTATCACTGATCCAGTTTCATTAAATTTTGCCACAATTTTTCCAATTGCACTCATTTGATACCTGCTGATAACCAGATATATATATATATATATATATATATATATATATATATATATATATAATTGATATATATATATATATATATATATATATATATATATATATATATATATATATAATTGATATATATATATATATATATATATATATATATATATATATATATATATATATATATATATATATATATATCAGGTTATCATCAGGTTTATCAGGAAGGTTCATCAGCAGGTTCATCAGGAAGAATCTTCCTGATGAACCTGCTGATGGTGAAACACAGTGTAGAAGAAATCAAAAATTAGATAAGTGTTTTTACTAATTTATTATTGCTCTGTTCTTTTAGAACATTGAGCACTCTGTTTGTAGAATACACTAACATAGTTTATACATATATATTAGGGTGTCTCACTTTTAACCTGACCAAAAAAAGGTATTTTCTTATGCGAGGTTCCGTGGAATTATTTGCCCCCTCCCCCCCCTTACACTGCCCCTAATTTATGAATTGAATAGAAGAAAATTGTCCATTTTTCAGTTATTTTTGTTCTGAAAATAAAGCTTCTGAGCTAGTCCAGCTCTTTCCTTCAGTTCTAAATGTTTATTTGCTATTGAAAGAATAACTAGCTGTGCGGTCAGGTACCAACTATGACTGACCGGCTTGCATGGAGCAGCTTTCCCAGGGGATCATACTTAGATATATAAAGCTTATTGCTCATCATTTCATAAGCTAGCTTAAAAGCATCCAAATCATGTGATAGAGCCTGGGCTGCCAGAGGAGACTTTAAAAAGTATGCTCCATAAAATGTGACAGTAAAGTCAGTTGACAGTTCGAGCATATCTTTCTCACTATTATTCAACTTTAAATTAATCTTTGAAGTCAGCTGCATTGTAAGCAAGTATAGGCAATCAGCCATGAACCTTGCTTGATGGTGGGCACCTGGTTGTTTGAACTGGAAACCAGGTGCATGGCCACCAAGGTAAATGACTATTAGCTCACCAAAGTAAATGACTATTAGCTCACAAAGAACTTTGCTCTTTGTGAGCTAATAGTCATTTACTTTGGTGAGCTAATCTCCCCTTTGAAAGCAATCTTGTTTTAGGGCTGTTATGCACAAATTCTTAGTATCTAATACCCTTCTATGAAAATCAGTTCCTACTACATACTCCTCTCTTCCATAATTGAAAAACAGCAACTGACAGCATTATTTGCCCTTTTTCTTATTTCTTGCCAGATTTTTTGAAAATTTTTATATATTGCATGTGATGAAGATTTTGTTGAGCCTTGAATATAATCCATTGCATGGAAAATATGCCTTTCAGATATATGGTGCCTTTAAAGATCAATTTTCAAAAGATACAAAATGTAATAGTTTTGCTACAGTTTAGTGCAACAAACTTTTAAAATATGTTATCAAAATTTTATTTACCTACAGATCAGCCAAAGCACAGGTCTTTTAAGCACATGATCCACCAAGAACTTAATTGCCCCCTTGTATTTTCCAGTATTAGAGGCTGTTGTATCTGTACTACAACCAATGAACTGGTCAGTGAGCTTATAATACTTTAATATGTTCTGAATAGCTATAGCTTGATCCTGCCCTTTAGATGACTCAATTTCTAGAACTCCTAGCAGAAAATCTAAGGGTTCATTGACCTGGGGGAATGATATACTGAGAGCAAGCCTTTCTACAGTTTCAGACATTTTTTGGTCAGTTTGATAGTGTTTGACCAGTTTTGTATCAAAATGAATGACGACCTTGAAACCTCGAGCTTTGTCCAGATTTTCTTCTCTCACTATTCTAGCTTCATTTTCAATTGCAATCTTTTTGTTTCTACATAGACTACTCTTTGATACTGGCAATTTATTTAGATCAACACCACCAATCTTGAAATTGAGGACACAAGTGAAGTTTCAACTCGAACACTGACCTTGTACCTAGTCAAGAAAGGAACCCACTTGTCAAGAACATCATTCATTGAAAGCTCCATGTAAACTCTATCTTCACTGATCTTTTTTTTTTGGCAAGGCTCAAATTCACTGTCATTATCAGTGGCACTCGTACCACTTGAAGATAATTCTATCTCAAAACCTTTCATCCTTTCTATGTCCTCTATAGCTTTTTTCTTTGACATTTCTTGTTTTTCTTTTTTATGTTGTTCTTCTCTATGCATACTTTCTATCATATCTAACATTCATTTTTCACCGTCTATCATTTTTTCTTGATAAGATTTATTTTTCCCAGTGTCAAGTTTAACCATTTCACCTCTGAAAGTGTCAAACTTAACCATTTCACCTTTAAATGCTCTCTTTAGGAACTCAATATCTTCTGTCTTTGCTTGCTTGTCAGAATAGTTTTGCGTTTTGATTATTCTTACTTGACCTGAGCCAATATATTTGATGACAAACTTCTCCCAGTGTGGGTAGTCTAAACATATATAAAAGTCTTTACATATTTGTTTCAAAAGTTTTTCACCTAAAAAAAGCTTTTCCAATTCATTATTTTAGTTAAATCTAAAAGTATTACCTGTTTGGTGCAAACATGGATGCTGAAGTATGTAGATTATTCTTTTACACTTATTAGTTCTCAGTGGAGCTGAACTTATGTTGAAGGATGTACCTGAGGTTCCTGGTTGGCAATCCCTGTTAGTCCTAAGAGAGGTATATCTCATTGGAGGAAGACTTCTGCAATGTGTAGTTACCAAGGAGCTTTCCTCATTTTTCTCTTTTACAGTAGGGGAGAGGGGGGCAGGTTTGAAAAAATGCATTTTTGAAGCGTTTTTGTATTTAAGCTTAATAAAACTAGATGTTTTGTGAAGATAATATTTATCAACGCACCTGTCACCTGTTTTTCCTGACATTTTGCTTAAACTGGATAAAATATTTGATTGATTTGTTTTTGAGGACAAATCGTAAACATTTCGATGTAAAGTTGTACGATTTTCCTGACCACGTTTCTTACTTGTGAGATGTTTAATGTTATTTACAAAATAGAATAACTCATAACATTTACAATTAAGCAGAAAATATCAATAATTGAGATAATTTTGTTTGAAAAAATCATTGTTTATTATTTAAAATACTGTTGGGCCAGTTTTAAATAAAACGAATGAGGCACTTTTAAATCGTTTTAACTTCTCGCACTGTATTGCATGATTATAACGGCCTGAATTTTGATTGTCTAATATTAAAAATGGTTCAAAATTATAAAAAAAAGAGAGTGACAGAAGTCACAGAGAAAGATATTGATAATGCTGTTCTCCAAGTTGTAAATGAATTAATGAGGCCTAGCGAAGCTGCTAAAACTTATAATATAAAACGCAATACTTTACATTACAGAATAAAGAAGTATAAAAATTTATATAAGACCAAGCTTGGTTTGACAACTAAATATACTGTTGCACAAGTATTTAACAAAGATGAGGAAATAATGTTGAGAGACTACCTAATAAAAAGCTCTAAAATAAATTATGGCTTAACATATAAACAAGCAAGAGAATTAGCATTTCATTATGCTATGAAACTTTGCAAATGTTTAAGTAAATGGATAGAAAATAAACAAGCTGGTATAGAGTGGTTGAAGGGTTTCATGAAACGTCACCAAGAGCTTTCACTTAAAAAACCTGAAAATACAAGTTTGTCTTGTTCAACAAGTTTAAAGGTTCTAGAACATATAAAAAAACTACTCAGATGTTCAAAAGAGGATCCTGTTTTACTCTTAATGGATAATCATGAAAGCCATTGTACATTAGATGCCATTAATTATTGTTGTGAAAACGGAATGGTAGTTTTAACATTTCCTCCTCACTGCACTTATAGATTGTAACCTTTAGATGTAGCAGTTAATAGTCCTTTCAAGCAAAAACTCTCAGAATGATTGGCTTGTATGCAATCCAGGAAAAACAATAACAATACATGATTTAGTTGGCATGGTGACACCAGCATATACTACGACATATATTGCACATATATATCCTTTTTCACGACTTGTTTTCTGCAATAACAACTTTCAAAGTGCTGAAGTAACTAATCGCCCTCTGATAGAAACATTTAGTATAGCTACCTTTGATAATTCACATCAAATTCCTATTACACCTGAAGGCATATTATGCAAAAACAAGATTGTATGATTGATTATAAGGATGATGAGCAAAAAATTACAAGCAATGCCTTACAATCACAGCACACAATACCACCTGAATCAGTAAGACCATATCCAAAAGCTCTACCTCATAAAAAAACTAATAAATGCAGAAAAAGTGGGAAATCTAAGATTCTTACTGACACCCCAGAAAGAGAAGAAAATTAAAAAATATTATCTTTTACGCAAGGCAAGACTTGAAACATCATTAGGAATTGAAAAACAAGAAACTTACAAAATTAGATCCTCAAAAGCCAAGCTAATACAAAAAACACTTTAATTTATGTTGAGTTATCTTAACTTTTAATTATTTTGATTTTTTACATAGTTTTTTTTTCAAAGTTTAGATTTTGTTGTTTGTAAAGATTCTTTCAAAAATTATTTGAGGTTTATTATATATATATATATATATATATATATATATATATATATATATATATATATATATATATATATATATATATATATATATATATATATATATATATATATATATATACATATATATATATATATATATTCTTTATTACATTCTTAGTGTTTTTTAAATGTTCTATAATACAATACCATATTAAACAAAGTACTAACACAAACATTTGTTTTTTTGAAGTGTAAGATTTAAATTAGATCAGTGGATGCTTTAATATTTTAACATAACCCTTGTTTTATCTATTGTTACTGATAGAAACTTAAACTTTATCCATTACTGGTATAATTGGTTTTTTTTTAGTTTAAAGTTTAGTTCGTTTTTTTAGCTTCTTTTTTTTAAGCTGCTTCTATTTCCAGCTTAAACAGCTTTATATAACTTTGTTTGATCAACTCTCTAGAGTGATAATAAGATTAGATTGATTAAAAATATATATATTTTTACTATTAGAAACCAAAACTTAAAGAAATTTAAAAGTAAATCAATGCTCTATTTAAACAAAAAAAAAAAAGTAATCTCTAGTTATTTCCATTTGCCAGAGATAATTCAAAGCTACCCCAGGTGTGTTCAAAGCTACCTCAGGTTGGGGCAGTTTTGAACATTTTCGCGTGTTTAAGAAATAGGAATTCTGACTTAATTTTTAGCTCAGAATTTATTAAAACACTGCAGTTTTGTTCCTTAATCATTTTTTTGACTATTCAGAAGAAAAAAAGTGGTTAGAATAATTAAAATATTAATTTATAAAAAAAAGTTTAAAAAATGTTCAAAGCTGCCCCCCTCTCTCCTACTCTGACCATTTCTAGTCCTTGGAGATTTATGAGGAAATCCATCATCATCATTGGCCATTATATATTTTGAGAAATTTGTTATAATCTGAAAAGTATAAAATGAAAGGCAATACAAAAAATTGCAAAAACAACATAATTGAATATTCACTTCATCCAAGACATAGTATTTCAATTTTTGTATAAAAAATCTCATTTTATATCTAACATAAGTTAATCTATAATCTAATAATTTTATATCTAACATAAGTTAACACAACTTAATTTGTGGCTGAAAGTCATGACGAAGGTCTTCTAGAAGATTCCATGCAAATAAACTGAAAAGAGGTTGGAAAAGACATAAAAAAAAGTGATTTTATGTTTTTATTTTTATATTTTTATAGTTTTATATTTTTGACTTTATTTGTCTTTAATTGTTGTAAATGACAAGTTTGTACTTGTATTTACAACAATTAAATATATTTTTATATAATTAATTTCTAAATTCATATTTATCGACAAATTTTAAGTTTCATGCAATTATATCTTAGTGTTCAATTTTTATGACCCTGCATTGTTTAGAGCCCCCACAAATTGAGGGGGTTAAAACTTTATATTGTCATAGTCTTTAAAAAATAAAAGATTATTGCATGAAATTTGAAATTTGTCGATGAATATGAATTTAGATGAAAATAGTAAAAAAAAAAATTTATAAACTCGTTGCTCCCACGTTAAGAGCTGGGTGGGCCCAAAAATTAGGGTTTTTTTGTTCCCAAGCTCCAATCACCCCAATTCTTTGCAAAACATTATTTTTTGATATAAGCATAAACATACAAAAGTTTGGAGTTTGCACTATGCCTGTAAGTGTCAAAACT
The DNA here is from genome assembly GCF_038396675.1 of Hydra vulgaris. NCBI lineage: Eukaryota > Metazoa > Cnidaria > Hydrozoa > Anthoathecata > Hydridae > Hydra > Hydra vulgaris. The sequence goes on from NC_088929.1 coordinate 31,417,205, forward strand.
CAAACATCTAAAAATCCAGTGTACACCACTGATATATGTATATAAATTAGCAATATATATATATATATATATATATATATATATATATATATATATATATATATATATATATATATATATATATATATATATATATATGTATATATAGATCTATAGTTTGTTGGCTTTAGGAAGAGCGGAAGGAAAAAAGTGATTCTTACGCCAACACATACGTCACTTTTAATTACTTTTGACTTTCGTCCAACATTTCCGTGTTGGACGAAAGTCAAAACCATTAATTTAATTACAAATTAATTGTTATATAAAAAAACCACAAAAACGCAAATTTAATTGACCAGAATGTTTTTAAAAACATTCTGAATGTTTTTAAAACATTCTGAATGTTTTTAAAAATATAAACAATGTTTTTATTTTTATTTTTTTTAATAAAATGTTTTTATTTATATTTTTTTTACTGTAAATCATGCGCGGAGTGTTGCTACATCGACTATCTTATAGCCTGACTCGCAAGGGAGTGTTGCTACATCGACTATCTTATAGCCTGACTCGCAAGGGAGTGCTGCTACATCGACTGACAAATAGCCTGACCCGCAAGGGAGTGCTGCTACATCGACTGAGGGTTTGGTTGGGGCAGGCAGTCTATCATTATTAAAAAAAAAAAATTCCGGTCTTGCATTTTAATTTTTACTTTTTGTCAACAAAATATGGAAAAAACTTTCGGACAACATCTAAGGGTTCTATATATATATATATATATATATATATATATAATATATATATATATATATATATATATATATATATATATATATATATATATATATATATATATACATATATACATATGTATACATATTATACATATATATAAATACATACATATATATATATATATATATATATATATATATATATATATATATATATATATATATATATATATATATATATATATGTATATATATATATGTATATATATATATACACACATGTATATATTGAGCTTGATGCTTTAATCGTATTGGGTATATATTCAAAAGCAATGTGTTCAACTGGAGACTTGCAAAAATATCGCATTTTATGTTTGAACTAGTCATTTTTACCTTAATGACATCTTTCAAAAACATTAATTCTATACAGATTTGACATGATGGTAGTTGTTCCCCACCAGCTCCAAACATGGTAGCCTTCTTTTGGCGGTTTAAGCATCTACGATAATTTTCTCTTAGCTTTGTCCATGTTGAAGTCAGATTTTTTTTCTAATCAAAAAAAAAAAAAAGTATATATATATATATATATATTAATAATAATAAAAATAATAATAATAATAACAATAATAATAATGATAATAGTAATAATAATATGTTATCATATTACAAGATAAAAAAAATATTGTTATTTGTATCGTTTTGATATGTTATGAATGTTTTTCAATTATTTAGTGTTATATTAGTTTTATAACTATTGCACAAGTTGTTCTGTGATTATTTCCTAATTTTGTCTTTTTGCTGTGGCTCTTTTGTCAGTGTGTTTCAAATATTTATGTAAATGCTTGATAATAATAAAATAAACAATTATTATTTTGGTTCTATAATCAATTGTCATTGATTGCATTTTTTATTGTTACAAACATAGATGTAGTTTTGTTTTACATATTGTTGTTAAAATTTACTTGGAAAAATTAATAGCTACCTTCTATATTTAATAAAGCAGATATCTGCCTCCATGCTTCAACCCTTAAAGGTGTTTTTTTATATGAGTGAGTTGTAGTATCCCATAGACACAGAAACCTTCTCACTTCTTCTATCAAATGAGCTTTCAAGTTCTTGCTATTGGAAAAACTTTGTATTCTTGAAAAATCAATTTTTAAATCGGTCATTATTTAATTAAATTTTTAATAATCAATGTCGGGAATCGGATAGGTCACTCAAAAGTTCAAAATGTTAACATATTCGGATATTTATACAATTTAAAAAAGCAGTAAAACTAACATAAAATTGCAATTGTAAGTAAATAAATATCGAAATGATTTCCATTTTGCATCATAGTAAGCAATTAAAAATTTATGCATAAATAACTTTGATATAACTACAAACACAATTAAAGAAAAATAAATGTTTATGGCAAATTTACAAAAGTAATGTTTATGACAAAAACGGAAAAATTCTTCGAAACTTATCAACTTTTTTTGTTTTTAGTTCTGGAAAATTATAGCAAGGCAATTGGCTGCTTATTTTGATGTTTGCTTTTTCACGGGAAAAAGTTGATTTCAAATCAACTTTTCCCAAGACAGATATGATGGGAAAAACTAAGCCATGGGAAGACTAAATTACAAGCTGTGCATGCTCACGTGATTAATTTTCTCGTCCCTTTTCCTTTCCCCTAGTAAAACAGATGAGTGGAAACTGACCTTAATACTGCCTGTATAATTTAGAAAGGAAAAAAAAAACTAGAAAAAAACTCTTATTTATGCCTGAGAAATAAATGTTCAAAGTTCAAGTGACTGAACTTGTTTTACGGTAAAATTTTAATAAAATAAATGTTCAAAGTTCAAGTGACTGAACTTGTTTTTACGGTAAAATTTTAATAAAATTGTAAGTTCATAAATAGGTGCCTATTACTATGGTTACATAAATACCAATAGCTTTGAGGGGCTGCATTATTGCAGAAGAACAACCCATTTTTACATAAAATAGTTGGATATTTGTTGACTTTTTCTATAATCTGTGACATTTTAATCCAACAAGTTCCACTGTTTGAATCTAGACATCAGAAGCTTTGCACTTGACTTGTTAAGACTGATTAAATTGTTCATGTCTTTATGTATAAAGATGTATGGCCTTATCTCCTTATGTGCTCATGCATAACTGTAATTTTTAGCTCTAATATTTTCCTTGCAGTCAACCTTGCTGCTTTCTTTTAAAGACGGCTGTTCCATTTTAGGGGAACGGGAACAAGCAAAAGAATGTCTAGATAAATAAATCAAGATGCATTCGTGCCTGAGCAACATTTTGTGGAATCAACAATGTAGAAAGTAGCAGTTGCTTGAGTGTTTGTTTGACTGTTGCTAAATTTGCAGTATAGCAAACTTTATGATTCTTTTTTTCTCCCTCGTACCAACCTGTTAAAGTTAAAAGAAATTTTTACACACCACTGAATACAAGGTATAATACTAATGCATAAAACGTTCCTATTATATTGCTATACGCTTTCCTATAGTACATCGATATATGTGGAAACATTACCAACTTAAAATTTCTTAAAATGAACTATGTATATCTAAATAATTAAAATTCTACAAAATAAAGCTCATTTAAGCAAGAAGAAATTATTCAACTTAGCTTCAATATTAAACATTTATTCTACACCGACCATTTCTATACTTACACCTCACTTCAACATTTTTTAGTGCGGGGTAGAATAACTATACATATTGTCTACCTTTTAAAATTATGAATTGAAAAATAATTTATAATATAAGTTCAAAAAATTTTTTAAACGCTTTGGTAGTTTTTGCGTGAACCGCTATTTAGTGGTAGAAAATAAAAAAATCTGTCAAATCACTGTTTTTAATTAACAGTTAATGTTCAATACTTTAAAACTTCTTATTGTAAAATTGTAAACTTCTATAAAAATATGGTTACAGACTTAAAAGTTTTTTTCTTTATCAATTTTTCATTAAATTTTTTTCCAGACCATCCACAGCATATTAGTAAACTCGCCCCGTTAATTGATTTTGAAAAAAATAAAAGTTTTAAATCTTTTTTCCTATAGAAAAAGTTGTCTCTTTAAGACATTGAAAGTAGAAGTAAAACTTTAAGTTTTAACGTTACATGTTTTGAAATTTACATAAGTTAGGCATTAGCATACACTTTCATTCACATTTTCTTATGCAAAAAGTGCTGCAACTCTTTCTTGCCATTAACTTGGGTGTAATGGTTGCCACGACTTCCATGTCAAACACTTACGAATAAGTAACAACAGCAGCAACAGCATTAAATTCAGTATTAAATTATTATAAGATGTTAGCTGAGTTGAGTTTTTTAGTTACGCTACAAAATCCTGTAACAAGGCCTGCTATTAAAAGTGTAAGAGTAGTGAAGAAATAAAAACTTGAATATTAAAAATAAAAAGTTTTTTTGTGAAAACGACTTTTTATTTATGTTTAATAAAATGGTGCTTTTTTTAAGATAAAACCTATTTTTATGAATGTTATAGTTTTTTTTAGTTTTTTTCTTATATATTTGTGGTTTTTATAAATTTTACCTTTTTTTTTTTGTGAACTAATTAAACTGTCAAATATTAATAATGTAAAATGTATTTTAGATACTATATTGGTACCTAATAATTTAAAACATTTTTATGAATCTTGGGTTACCCAAAAGATATATCATATTTCAGTCAAAATTTAAATTTTCAAAATTTTAGAGTAGCACGCTTGGATTCGTTTTATTAAAAATTATTCTTTTTGAATTAGGGTTAAATCTATAAAAAGTTTTAGACAATTATTATTAAAAATTAAAATTTTATAAAGTAAAAAGTAACCACAAGTAATACAAAAAATAAAGTTATCATCGACCCCCCAGGATTCCTCTGCCAGGAATTTATAAAAACGGTTAGGGCTTCTAGCCGCCTCCTGTCAATATTTGATAATTTATTATAATCATCAAGATATATTACGATTACTGTTTATATAAACATAAATAAAAAAGCCTTTTTTTTTAAAAACATATTCTGCATTCCAAAGTTTTATAAAGTTTAGCAAAGAGACTGGAATTGTCTTACAACCCTCCCCTCTTAAAAAAGCAAACAACCTTCATTCAAATAGTGGGAATGCTATAGTTGCAAATATAATTTTAAAAAATTAATAAAAGCAACTTATAAGTTTAACAAGCTTGAAGATAAAACAACCAAGTAACAAAAACAGTAATAATAACAGAATAATATCAAATTAATAATAAAAAGTTGGTACTAACTAAATATATAATCATTCTGTATGAAAACAAAAGAGAAAAAGTTTTGAATATTTTACAATAAAGTTTTTTTTTAGCATTGGTCACTTAAACAAAGTCTTTTTTTGATTTCATCACAGGCATTATTTCTCGATTTTGCAATTGAGTTCATATAAAACAATCTCTTTTATCTTAACCACAGACTGAATCACCTGCCTCGGTAACTAATTTGACTGCTCTCTCACAACTTTAGGCATGTAATCACTCTTTAGATAAGGTTTAGAGGCTTTAACCCTATCATCATACTTCTGCTAAAGTCAAAATAGCTTTAAAAGAACCAGAAACCAGAACTGTATTTAATGATTTAACCATGATTTGCTTTAATCTCAAAAAATATTAGAAGATAAACCTGTGTCACCCAAGTTGGAAGCTCATCAATGTGAAACCATCAAAAAGATCTTAAAAATTTTCAATGGAGAAGTTCCTCCACAAAATGAAGCATTCCACCTTTCCATCCAGACATTTCATTTCTAGTATTACTACCAATTAGTGGGAGATTAAGATCTTACCTTTCGGAGATTAAGATCTTACCTCTTTCCATTAACCAGTTGAATAATCAAATAGCACATTGTTTGGCTAGTTTACATATTTCAGATTTAGGCTCTGGTGTATAATGAGTAAGATAGCAACCTCTTGGCTCCTCTGTCACAGTTATATGGTTTTCTTGAATAATTTTTTTTCTAAAGGTGCCTATGGTCTTATCATGCATAAGGATTAAAGTTTTATCTTCTCTACCATCATCAAAAATTCCAGTGATTATATTTCTTTCACAGTCTATGTTTTCCTCTACTCAAGAACACTTCATAGTACGCTCTTTGGCACGAAAAACTTTCATGCTATCACAAATTATTTTTATCTTCAGCAAGTTTTTCTGCCTTCATAATATCTTTCAGAAGACCATAAATAATAGAAGCAGTAGTAGTTGGTGACACATCAAATCTGACAGAGGCATTGGAATCATTAATATCAAGGTAATTTTGTTGAGTCTTATTTGCTATTACTGACTTTATTGCTAGCATTGACCATATCAACATTGGAATTATTATTCATTTCTGCTGCCACATCCATATTTTTAGCGTAAAATTTAAGAGTAGATATAGAAGTTTTTGAACCCAAGCTTGGCAGTTTCTTTAACATCCAGGCTAAACTCTTGCATAGATAAAGCACTATCTTGTTTTTCTTTCTGGATTTTAATCCAAACAAGCTCTTTTTGTGGAATTCTTAAAATTAAGTCACATTTGCAAAGGCAATGAGCACAATCATCACAAGATACTTTGCAAGGGGCATCATTCTTACTGCAGTAAACAATTCTGCATTTGCAAAAAGCAATGTCTAAAATTTTATTGAGTTTAGATTCCCAGTGTTCTTTATTGACATTTTGGGCTTTGTTTCGAGCTATCTTAGAGAATGCTGACCAACCTCTATTAAGTCTTAGTTCTATAGCTTTAGTACTACAAACAATAGGCTCTTTAAATACTGTGTTAGAAATAAACCATCATTCTGCAATTTCATGGGCAACATTAGAAAAAATTTTGTGGATTTTTTTCATTAACTAGTATTTTTCTCCTTCCAGATCATGACATCGCTGCAAACAGTTACATAATGTTGGAAATTCAGTTTGGAGAAACTTTCTAGGACCTCTAAGGTATTCGCTCAGCTTAATGTTGATAGATTTTCTGGTTTTCTTACTATCTCATAATGCCATTTTTCTATTTTGAATATATTATGAACCTGAAAAATAAAATGGCAGAAATGCTAGGATTGAATGCTAAAATTAATAAATTTGAAAACAAGTCTTTAATAGCTATCATTATATTTATAAGGTATATTTGAATATTAACTAATAATCAAAAAAATATTTTAAAAAACAAAAAGCATTTTAAAAAGCATAAGATTAATCAATATTATAAATGGTCATTTATGTACATTTGTAACATAAATTAATATTTAGGGAAAAATCTTTTATAACTTTTTTAGATGAGCATTTGCTCCATAGTTTTGCATATGATTATAGCATACGGTGTTTTCAGAAATAAAATGAAGAATAATGAAAGAAAAAATTGCTGTCCCATCCCAAACCCTCAGTCAATGTAGCAGCACTCCGCTGCGAATCAGGCTATTTGTCAGTCAGTGTATGTACTGAAGCCCCCAGCAGCAGGCTATTTTAGTGTGGCGTCAGAGTGCTCTTCTAAACTTGCAATTTATATATATATATGCAATATATATATATATAACTTGCAATATATATATATATACAAGTATGATATTCTATAGGGTTCCTGAAAATTGGCAGCTACTATTTAGTTAAACCCCACCTGCGTTATATTACATTTACAAAACAAATATTTTCTATAAATAGTTTAAAATAAAGTCACAAAAAATATTTTCATAAAATTTTTTGTGACCTTATTTTAAACTTTCAATTATAAGCTCTTAGTTTATCTCAGCAAAAATACTGTTACTAAAAAATAATTACAAAAATGAAAATAATTAAAATAATTTTTTTTTTTTTTAGGTATTAAAATATTATGATCAGTTCCTATGTTTTTGCAACAAAATTAGAGTGGAAATGCCAATTAACTCAATTAGAAAATTCACTAGGGCATTCAGTTACTTTATTGAGTCCCAACAACAATCCAGTTTAAGATATAGTCATAATTTAGAAGTAAAGTACAGTTATGATCGACCGGAGTTTCTAGGATTGGATAATGAAGCTAAAACAGCATGTGCTGATCATGAGATTCGGCCAATAATATGTCCCAAAAATCCATTAATTATGAAAGCAGGATATGCAGAAGTAATAAATGGTGGAAAAACTGCAAATATAAACGAAGATCAAAGCTGTTTTCATTCTTTTACTGTTACTGTACCAGTTGATCAGAGAGCTGTTGAATGGACTTCTGATAAGTACAAAATAAATTGTATTTTATTTGGCATGTTTGATGGTCATGCTGGTTAGTTTTGTTTACACTTTTAATGTGTTAAGATAAACCTACTTATCTTTCCTCACAAACACATACACAAAAACACACACAAACACACATACACATACGCACATATTAGGTGTGCACTGTTCTAAAGTAAAAAACTTAATGTTGACATTTAAAACTTTAAGTTTTAAATTACAACATTCGATCAGACTATTTTTATTATTATTTTTTTGTGGGGGGTAGGGAAGGAAATTATTAAAATGAGTGAAAAAAAAACAATTTTTTTTGTTTTAGTAATAAATAAAAAAGCTTTCATATCAAGATTGTACTTGCCTAAATTCTCAGTCAATATTGAAACTCTCACAGCTATTTCAATATGACATCAACAATGTTTCATGCATAGTTAAGCGTGTCAAGATATTTGTATGAGTGTGTATATATCTTATACTGCAGCCTTTTTAGGAGACGCCTGCAATTGCTAGCCTTATATGACCAAGCATATAAAATTTTGTTTTGACAACTTGGACACAGCTCCTTGCATGTTTTAAGTTAGCACATTGAAAAAATGTACGTAATAAACAAGCACACTGAATAAACTAAACTTAAACTAAAATTAAAATAAACAAACTGGAAAGAGAAATTAAAATTAAGTTTTAAAAAAATACAAAACTTTACTAAAAAAATGCAAAACTTAACTGAAAAAAAAAATCTTAACAAATGATAAAATGAATAAAAAATAAACCAGAAAAAATCAAAACATAAAATTAATATGTTTTTGACTTGATTTAAAAGTGTTTTACTACAAAGAATTTTGAAAAAAGTTTTAAAGTTATTTAATCTTAGCTTAATTACTTTAAACTTAATTGTTTAAAAACTTGTAACTTTGATATTTTCTAATGTCTACAAAGCAAGTAAAACATAAAAAACAAAATTATCCGTTAGTAGGATTTGTCCCTCAAATTTTCAAAAAATGCTTTGAAATTAAATTAAGTTTGAACTATTAATGGAGACACTTCTAAATTAAAAAATATATTAGTTTTATGCTTTTATTTTCACTGGTTTTTCCTTTATTTATTTTATTATTTGTCCTTAAATCATAAGTTCGTTTTAGTTTCAGTGTACGGTTTTTTTGTTTTTTTTTAACACGCAAATATGAATATATGCAAAAAAACTGTGGCCAAGTTGTCAAAAAAAAAAATTGCACGAGTGGTCATATAAAACTGTGCACATCTCATAAGAAGGCTTGATTTTAAAAAGAAAGGTCAAAATTTTTTAACCAGAGTTTAGGTATATATGTTAAGGTGCTTTTCACAAATTTTCAAAATTATTTTAGGTCGTCCAAAAAAGTTATACCGTTTTACCATTTTTAACAAAATTATTAAGTATTTTGAAATGAAGAAATAAAATTGTTTTGTTTCTGGTTATTAAAATAAGATTTTTTAGATATCTTTGACAGTAACCAATAACATAAGAGATTATTTTAGAAATTTATTCTGCCAAAATATTCATTTATACTGAGTTTTTTTTTCTCATCAAAGATGATAAATTTATTAGGCAAATTTGATTTTCAAAATGCTAAGCAAAGCTTTTTTTCATGATGAAAATTGGGCCAAAGCGTGTTTGGCCTGTTTTCAAATATGTCCCAATCGAATAGTGATTCCACACTTTCAAAAGTTAGGGAATATTTCATTGAGTGTTATGATGCAGAAGATTATCACTTACCTTCAGGTATCTGTGGTAGGTGCAGGAACTTTCTTTTAAAAATTAAAGGATAAGAATAAACATCAGATCTCAATGGAACTTTTGATTTTTTAAAATTTATAATTTACAATACCAACAAGATCAAAATCATTGTGTCGGTGTATTATTTTTTAAAATGTTATGATGATATTTTTTACCTTGAAAGTTGAAACTGTAAGTGTTTAATTAGCAACTTGAGGGAAAGATGTTACAATGAATATCACATTTAAAATTGCTCAAAAGCCTAATTTTCTTAATTTCTCAGTGTGCAACGGTGTATTGCCATAACATTTCTGGCATAATTTACCATATCTTTGAGAAACGTGAACTTCCCCCAAATGAGTATACAATTAAAATAGGAATTTATGGGGGTAGAGGCTTTCTAAATTTCTGCATGAACATAATTAGTTGCCAAAATAACAGAGAAAAATTTTTTTTTGCTATTCTAAATGGGCTTTTTCTCAATCTTTTCAAGATTCTGATGAAGAAACTCATAATTTTGGCTATTATTTGATTTGTAAATGAATTTTATAAAAAAATTAAACAAATTTTAGATATGCTTGCTCTTAAAAATTGCTTTCACAGCAGGTGCAGAGATGAAATTGACTAATACATTTCTTTTATTATCCTCTGCTGCATCAACATACCTATGCCTCTGGTGTGAAACTTCAAAGAATGACTTCTGAAAGCCAGGATTGACTGGATAGTTACGAATACTTCGGATAATTAGATCAAATGCCAAAAACTTCAATTAGCTCTTGGAGTTCATTCATATAAAAAAACAAAGCTTTTAGCTAAATACAAAAGTTGCGTGAACCTTCCTTTGATTGATCTTTCAGATGACACACTTGTTTTTGATTTCCTGTTTGTCATGAAATTGCAAATGGTTCTTGGAATTACCAACTGCCTTTTTTATCACTTGAACACTATCTTTAATCAAACAGCTTCTTGTTTCTTTAGTAGTTTCTAGGTATTTAGAGGCCTCCAATTCATGGAGGGAATCCAATAGCATTCAATGTTGACAATTTTTGAATAAAATTGAATTGCTTGAATTATTACTAGCAAGTGTTAAAATTGGATTACAGAAAAATAAAAATAATTTGCTGCTTTCAGAGCTTTCAATGATGTTGTAAAATCATGGTTTGCTAATTGTCTTGATCCCAAATACAAGGATAATATCTCTTCATTCACAGAGATCTTGGAGTTTTAATCACTCCAAAAATAATTGTTATCTAGCACATCACCCAATTTCTTGAAAATCAGGCTAAAAAGCATGGCATTGACCAGCAAAATAAATCTTGAAATGCTCAGAAGAATTTTTAAAATGGGTTTTGCTTCTATAGCAAACAAACATCAAAATTTGCTCATTCTGATTTCATTGGGCTATGGGAATCTGGTGCCTACAAGAGACGTTAATCATCTGGAATACAGTACATAACTCAAAGACTGTGTAATCGCATACTGTTCAAGACATATATAAAGAATAAGAAGAAGAAATTTTTTTTAAGAAAGCATTTCCTTGTGTTCCTGATTCAAAGAATCAGTTAAAATTTAAATCATTTTTTTTTCTATATTTTTTTTTAAATTGCTAGAATACGTTACATAATATATTTGTAAAGAATGAGATAATTTGAACAGGATTTATAATTATAATAACTATAATAATCACATAATTTATAAATAATCACAAATAAATAAACACATTGTTTTATCATCTGTTCACTAACATTTCTTTTGACAAAGAATTTTTTTTTAGAACCAAAATTATGAAACTTAAATGAATCGGTCTAAAGAAAACATTTCCAGTTTTTATTTTATTTTAAGGCTAAAGGCAAGTTTTACTCACAGTTGTTCTGCCATCGAGTCCTGCTTCAATATAAAATGTGATTATTTATTTATAATTATGTTATTTATTTATAATTTATTATTATTTTATAACTTTAATAGTTATAATAATCACATAATTTATTTATAATTTATGTTTATTTTATGAATATAGATTTTAATTATTATGGTTTTTTTTAAGAATTTTATAAAAGTAATAAAAGGATTATAATTTTTTTTTAGACGTTCAATTTTGAAAATTTGTGAAAGACATATATACATAAACTCTGGTACAAAAATTTTCTCTTGAACTTTTTTTAACCCTAAAGACATTTAAAAACTTATATAATTCATTTTTATTTGCTATATAAGTTAAAAAAAAAAGGCAAAAAGCAAAAATGAAAAAAAAAGCAAAATTAATGTTTTATTTAAATTCCAAACAAAAAATAAAAGTAAAAACATCGAAAAGAAATAAATTTTTCAAAATCTAAATTTGGAAAAATTATTTCTTTCAATAAAATTAAAATAAAAAATGACGAAATGATTGTTTTATTAAAGTTCTTAACAAAATAATAAAAATAAAAATGGCAAAGCAAACATTTTAATTCAAAATAAAATAATGTCATGATTTTTCATCAAAGTATATGATGAACAAAAAAGATTGGTTGAAATTTAAAAAAATGCTTGTGTATTAGTCAAAATATATGTTCACTTATTGCAAGTTCTGCTTAGTTAAATCAGTTAATGTATATACACTCCGGTCAGGCTTTCTATAAATAAATTAGGGTAATGTTAAATAAATTAAATTAAAGTAAAAAATTAACAAATAAATGAAATAATAATAATATATACAAATAAATAAATACAGTAAAAAACAATTAAAAACAAAACATTAATTTAAAAAACTTTCTAGTCATAGTTGATTTTTTGGTATTTTGTTGCTTCAAGCTGGAGGAGTTATTTTTTTTTGTTAACTTTTTATCTAAGCCCAAATAAATTCAGAGATTATCTTTTTTCTGATATTTCCTGGTATTTTTCTCAACTTTTAGTTTTTCTGGATATCCAAAATGTTTTCAAGCTTTCTCACTCATTCCTCATACAAAAATTAGGAATAGTTTGAAGAAGAAAAAAAGGAAACAACTCAGATAAAAGCAAAAATAAAAGGAAAACAAGATATACTCCAGATTTTTTTAGGAGATTTTACCCAAACAATTTTCCAGATTTTTAAAATATGACCTGGATGATCTATTTAAATTGCAACATTTTAATCCATGTTTTTTTTATAAATGTTTTATTTACATAAGTTCTTCTACAGGGTGTTCAAGATAAATTTGATATATTTATAACTGATTATATTTTTCCGCAGGTTAGAGAATATAACACATATTACTTATCATTTAAAGTTTGGACCCTTCTTCAATCATATACAAGATGTCAGAGAGGATAAATGGCTGGAACCCACCTAAATCATGGAAGAGAATAACTTGCATCATTATGATTCAAGTCGACTATTAAAATAAGGATGTTATGACTGCTGCCCAACACTCTCTGACAACAGTAAAAAAAGTTAGGTGTGAACCTGCAGTAGTGACTACGAGGCTGTAGCAAGTAGAAAGATCCATAACAGACTATCTGATTGCGTTTGTACAGCAAAATTCATCATCAGGAAAAGGTGTTGAAGAACCCTGGCATTGGAATTCAGGCTTTGTCATGTGAAATGAACATTTCATTCTCCACTACGAAGCTTGAACTCAATGAAGACCTTCGCTACTACTCATACAAGCGCCACAAAAGCCAGTTGCTCACAGAATAGACCCATGAAAATCGTTTGATTTTCATGGGTCTATTCTGAACTTTTGATTTTCATGGGTCTATTCTGAACTTTTTGATTTTCATGGGTCTATTCAGAAACTTTTGAACAAAGGGAAACATCCTGCTGAACTACAAACAATTTGGTTATTTTCCGATCAGAAAAACTTTTGCAAAGATCAAAAACACAACACACAGAATAACAAATGGCTTGCAAACAGTCCAAAGGACATTCCTCATGTAATGCAGACTAAATTTTCCCAAACTGTGATGGTTTTTGGATGTGTGTCCTCTGAGGGCGATGTAATGCCTCAGCATTTTTTCAGAGAGGGCCTCAGGTTAAATTCAGATAGCTATGTGGAGTTACTAAAGACTGTAGTCAAGCCCTAGATAACAAGGGTAGTCAATGGTAGGCCATTTGTATGGCATCAGGATCCTCCCCTTGCCGCACCTCTGGGAAAAGTCAAAAATGGTTGTCTGAAAATTTTTACGACTTCACTAGTCCAAATGTTTGGCCTCCAAACTCCCCAGACCTTAACCCCATGGATTATTTTGTATAGGGCGCAGTTGAAAAAGACACCAATCACTGTGCCAGTAATACAAAAGCCCAGTTAATGGATAGAATTAAGAGTGTTTTTGAGGCCCTTCCAGGAATACTGTAGCATCAGCTTGTTCCAGGTTCGGAAGCAGGATTAAAGCTGTGATTGATGCTAATGGTGGTTATTTTGAGTGAAACTTGTTGATAGTAGTGTAATTTCTGTTTCTGTAATTTTTTTTTTTTCAATTGATTAAATTTAGTAATTACAAAGATTTTTCCTTACAAAACTGTCAAATTTATCCTGACCACCCTGTAATTATTTGGCTTTTATGTAGGGGTGTACCAGATTGCTGAAATTGTTGAAAAAATTACGGCCGGAACAAGATTTATATTTATGTAGTTTTTTACCTTCAACATTGAAAGTGAAAGCCTGCACCTCAGCATCGTGGCTACATAATATATATATATATATATATATATATATATATATATATATATATATATATATATATATATATATATATATATATATATATATATATATATTTATATATTACTTTTCAACTATTTAAAAGTTAAGAAACATTAAAAATGAGACTATTGTCAGAAAAAAAGAGCTTGTTTTTTCTTTTATTATTTCAATTAAAATTTCTAATGTTTAAAAACTCTCCACTAACGAGAGTACAACAAGTAAAAAAATAAAATTATTTTAGAGCGCTAAATTACATTGTATTTATTAAGAAATTTGTATTTTTTTCCTAGGTTTACCCATAGTGCTTCATTGCCCTGTAGGACAATGATTTTTTGATTTAATTTACAAAGTCTGCGTCACATGTCTTAAATAAATTAAGTAAAAAATAAATTCTGGCATTCTGGCCTGAAATATCATAATTCCAGTCAGAACCGGAATGTGACCTAAAAGTCACAAATTATGGTACATCCCTACTTTAATGTAAAACAACCCAAATATGTCTAAAAAATAAAAAAATAAATTACTTATGTTTTATTATATACGAAAATACACAAGAAAATATTTTATACCAACACTAGTGTTGGTGTAAAACATTTTCTTGTTAATCCCAAATAATTCATTAGTTATAACTCACCCTAGTTTATGTTTCATAATGAATTATATATAAAAGCCAAAAATTAAAATAAGATAGAATCAGGATAACTTGCAACTTTCATAGTTTGCAGATTATAGTTTTATGGTCTAATTAAGGTACTCCTGCTTGAAGCAATTGATCTTTTTAAGAAGTTTGAAAATTGCTGGTGTTTATTCTGCGACTATTTAATTGTTTAAAAATTTAGTTGACATTTTAAAATTGTTTAAATGATAAAGGTTGCTAAAATGTTGGTAGCAGTGTGGTGCGGTAGTGGTGTAGTGGTAAAGCGCTCGCTTCATAAGTGAGAGGTTCCGAGTTCGATCCCCACCACGTCCCTGGTAGTACTGCGCTCAACTTGTTTCTCCGCCCATAGGTTTCCAATTTTCTTACTTTCTAATATACACATATCACGGTATGCTCTTAATATGTATTTATTTATATTCGTTTGTAAATTGTACATGCATGTTAACATTAAAAATTATGAAACTATACTTTTTATTGTTTATGTACTTATACAATTTACAAATGGACTTATTTTGTATAAATACATATGTTAAAAACACTAATTATGCAATTACCTGGTATTTTTATACTGCTGACATTACAAGAAATTAAAAAATTAATTTTTACACAAATTACTACCAATTTTGCTAAATTTTTAAAATTTATTCATAAATTAAAAAAATAATAAACAAAAATAATTCATCTTAAAAGATGTTAAAGGATATTGGCGCCAATCAATCTTAGAACTGGAAGTTGTCTTTGTAGTTTTCGTGATTGCATATCGTCAACTTTCTATACCACTTTCTCAAGCATTCAATAACCATTTTGATAACTTGTTTCAATGTCTTCTACACCGAATTCCTATGCATTTAAGTATAATCTCACTGCATCTATGGTTACAATAAAATAACACTGTAATAAATTAAGTAAAAAACTCTATGAATAAATATATTATTTGACTTACTAAAAAAAAACTTTAAAAAAGTGAGTATGCTTTGAATGATTTCTTTCCTCTCTGTCCTGTTAAATTTAATCGGTTAGTGAGTTGGCAATCAAGTAGAACAGGCATCGCTCATCAAGGGAAATCAACTGCTTAAGTAGGCTAGCCAAATTGCAGTTGGCTCTAACGCTAGCCAAATTGTAGTTGGCTCTAACACTAAAATTGCATGGTGAATTAATTTTAATGATGCATAGAAAAGACTTTTCAAAAGTAATTGTCTTGATGTAATCCATGAAATTTGTTTAAAGCAAAACTTGCTGAATGGTAATTTAAATAACATATGGCTACTTTGATATTCACAATGGTTGTTTACGTGAAACAATATCAATAATTTACGTAATAAAGTAATTTGATCATAATGTAATCAAATAATTTCAATGTTGTTAGCAATGATCATTGAAAATGATTATTGCTAATAAAATTAAAATTGTATTGAGACTTAACAGCTTCCAGCAATCCAAAAAAAAAAAAAAAAAAGAAGTAGAGAGGCTGACAGTATTTCCAAAGCACTGTGTTAAAAAAAGTTAAAAAGACATTACTACTAATTATTATGAGCATAACATAAGCTATTATTGTTAATGACAAAAAACAACACAATAGTACGTAATAGTACAACATAGCTAGAACCCAATTAACCTTTAAAACTGGTTTTGTATTGTTGCCAGTAAATAAAATTATTTTTATCTTTATGTAGAATTCCAGTTTCTCCAACATTGACAACATTAGGCAAAGCGATGACAACAGTAGGTAAACTTATGACAACAGTAGACAAGGCGATGACAACAGTAGGCAAACTTATGACAACAGTAGGCAAGGCGATGACAACAATAGGCAAGGCAATAACAACAGTAGGCAAACTTATGATGACAGTAGGCAAAGCGATGACAAAAAAAACCTGCAAAATAAAAATATAATATACAAAAATAAGTATATAAAATTGATTAAATATAAAATTGTTATAAACAGCTATTATGAAAACTTAATAAAATTTAATTTGTGAAAATGATGTAGTTACTAATACTAAAACTATAACAGTTTATTATTGCTCATTTAAACTAATAATTTGTAAATTAATAAAAAAAATACGTGACTCCTTAGTAGTGGTAAATTATTAATTAAAAAAAAAATTAAAAACATCTCAAAAAAAAAAAAATTACTTTATTATGAAAACATTGTGGCAATGGGGTCGATTTTGAAATCATTATTTTAATGAACAACCAACTATTTAAAGACTCATTTAAAGAGCAAAATTATTAATAACACTATAAAATTAAAAAAAGAATTTGAGATTTTTGACCAATCTTTACAAATTTAAGTTCTTTAATATTACTCATTTAAATTTCAAATAAAATTCAAAGTAAATTGTAAAATATCTAAAAGTAATTTTAAAATTAAGAGTATAATAAAAAGTAGATAAGCGTAAAGTTATACTTCAATTAAAATATAAAAAATAAAACCTTCTTTGGTTAATGATGCTGATAGGCTAACTATCAAAAGTGGTTAACTTAAAAGTAAAATTTAACCAACTCTTGCACTAATAATAGTAATAAATAATAAATAGTAATAAATATTAATAATACTAACTTAACCACTTCTAGCAATAATATTTAGATACTAGTTATAGTATGATTTTGGAACTTTAATTCCTAGATCATATTATAACTTGAGTTACACAGTCGTTAGAATTGTTTCCACACTCTTGTTTATCACCATTTAATCATATTTTAGGTGTTATAATATTGTTTTTAGGAACTGGGGCAGCATTATATGCTTATCACAATATTAAAAAGCACGTTATAAAAGAATTGACACAAATTTCACACATAATTGTGTTATCGAATGAAGAGATTTTGAATCAATATCTTTCAAAAGGCCTTATAACAACTATCAATGCTGAAAAATTAATTATTGGTGCCTTAGAAAATGCATTTTTATCTATAGATGAGGAAATTAAAAATCAAAGAACAAATAATCGCATTGAAGGAGGCTGCACTGCTGTTGTTGCTTTGTTTATTAAAGGTAAGTTTCCGTTGATTGGTTGAATGATCAAATTTTGATCATTCTACCAATTGAGATTGTCTAGTTTGAATCTAATTGTCTTATATTGTTGTCAGGGCTTGTTTTAAACATAACACAGCTGGCAATTTATGTACACGTTTGCTGAAAGCTTAAGCTTTTATTATTTTTAAATAATTAAGATAGTTAAATCTTTTTAATACAGCTGGCAGTTTATGTACACGTTTGCTGAAAGCTTAAGCTTTTATTATTTTTAAATAATTAAGATAGTTAAATCTTTTTAATACAGCTGGCAGTTTATGTACACGTTTGCTGAAAGCTTAAGCTTTTATTATTTTTAAATAATTAAGATAGTTAAATCTTTTATGCGGTAAAATAAAAGAAGTAATTATTATATTAGTTACTATTATTATGTATATATTAATTATTATTAGTTGTTATAAAAACTATTTAATTCTTTAAATGATAATCATGTAAAAAAGTTTGTTGCAAAAGTTTGAATGACATATTCAATATAAGCCCTATTTACAAATGAAATTAATTCAGATAAAACTGATAAATTCAGATAAAAATTAGTTTCAGATAAATTTTATTTGAAAGTATTACTGAATTATTATATTACTGTTTGATAATAAAAGTTATTTAAAATTTTTCTTTAGCAATTATAAGTGTATTTTATTTTTACTAAAAATTCAAATCCTTAAAAACTTGTTTTGTCCATTTAATGTCCAATTTAATGTCCATTTAATGTCCAATTTAATGTCCATTTAATGTCCATTTAATTTAGTGTCCATTAAATTTTTATTTTAAATACATTAAACTTTTTTTAAAGGCAAGTGAAAACATTACAATATATATATTTTAATAAATGGTACTTGGAAGCCTAAAATAATCGCTGGTAAAGTAATTAAATACAGTTTTTATTTTTGACTCACTAACTTTTTAAAAGTAAAAAACTATTATTAGTCGTTTAATCATTATTATTTTTACAATAGTATTATTAATAATAAAAATAATAATAATAACAATAATAATAGTAATAATAACAATAATTTATACTAATAGTATAAGATAACAGATTAATACAAATTATAGTAATAGTAATAATAATTATGTTTTCAATAATTACAATGGAAAAAAAAAAAAAATCTTATAATGGTAGTTATAAGCATAAAATTATTTAAAACAATAAGTTAATGATTTATTAGGATGGTGTTACTCATACAGAAATCTGATCAAAGGATAATACTGATTTTTAAATATAATATAAGTAATAATAAGCAAAGACATACATTGAAACACATGGACGGTAAACACATAGATTAAAGCACATAAAACATACAGTAAAAATAAACATGTATAAATCATAATTTGCAGGTTATAATAATAAAAAAGGAAAAAAATAAACAAACAAAAAGTACTGATTATAATTGTAGTAATAATGAAAAGAAAATTAATAGTATATTTTAATGGTAAGGATGATAATGTCAGAAGTTATTTTAGGATGTAGTTTTTTAGACTCATTCAAAATGCATGCAAGACTCCTGTTCCATTCACAGGCGCACTGATAAACAATAGAATGTTTAATATACTCCTGGGTTTTAAAAGGTAAATTTAGTTTTCCATTGTATATATTTCTAGTGTACTTTCTGTGAACACGTTTGTAATGAAAGATAGTAAATTTTTATTTAAGGAGTCAAAAGCAAAGAGAAGATTATCATACTCTACTAACCCTGGAAATGTTGAAATTTTGGAAGTTTATTAATCTAAGGGATTGATGCTGAGATAATTGCAACTTTTTAAATCGATAGTGTCCAACTTGACCCCAAACTTGACAATAATATCTAAGATAAGATGAAAATAGTGCATAGTAAATATTCTTAAGTGTAACTTTATCGACATAATGATGAATTATTGAAAGCATACCATTAGCTCGAAATTCTTGCTTAGTTCATCGCTGTGAAAGTTCCATGAAAGATTGCAATCAATTAACACACCAAGATGTTTTATAGCTCTCAAAAGATGTAGCCGTTTATTATTAATTTTGATTTCAGCATTTAAAAAAATAGTTTTTTCTCTGAGATGAAAAAAAAAAAATTAGTTCAATTTTTTTGATGTTAAGACAAAGGTTAGCATTTAACCAGTGAACTTTAGATCCAGTGAACCTTTTAGATCCTAATTTATATTTTTACATAAAGAATGATACAATTTGTTGATCTGCAAAATACAAAGCCATAATTACAAATTTAAGAAATAGTGAATAAATAAAAAATTAAACTTATTTTAATTTTTTTATACAAATGTAGAGAAAAAAAAAGAAATTAGTTTGGTTTTTTTATTAAAAAAAAGTTTAACTAAAATAAAACAATAATAAATTTTTTAATAAAAAAAATTTATTATTAAAAAAATACATTCTAAAACATATTTACATAAAAGAGTTATTTTTTCAATTGGACTGCTTGTTTTGCAGTAGTTTAAAAAAGTTAAAATGTCCTTAAAAAATAAAGGATAATGAGAACTTTATGAAATCAAATTCTCATTATGTTAATGCATTAAGCATTCTGTATTTAAAATAAGGCCTGCTAGTATTAGAACTCTCTGCCTTAAAAGGAGCATGTTTTTAATTTTTTCTACAATTTGACCATGGCTGTCTAAATTTTTTTACAATTTAAACTTCAGAAATCGAAAAAAAACAAACTGTTCATGTTAAATATAATAACAAATTACTTAATGATTTTTCAAATAAACACATTTTGTTTAAATTATCAAAGATTATTATACATATATATATTTTTTATTTATATAAGCATGTAATTTTTATGTCAAATACATATGTTTGAAAGTATAGTTTTGGAAGTCGGTATTTGTCAATGTTTTTATTTTCAATCTTTTGAACGATCATTAAATATATTTACAAATTTAAAAATTATTATAAAACAAGTTTCGAACTTATAAGTTCGATATTTTTTATAATAATTTAAATAAAACTTGTTATTTTATTAAACAATCATTAGAGGTAATTTTGTTTCCTTATATAAATGCTTCACACTTGGTTCAAAATGAGAACAAATCTATACTCTTTTAGTTTAAAATAGATTTAAACAAAAAAATGTCTAATTGGCAAAAATAATTTAAAAAGAGAAAAAACAAAACAAGCAGAACCTTTCAAAATGCAGAAAATGAAAAACAGCTGTAGAAAATGACATTGAAAATATGAGAATAAAATAAGAATATAAAAATAATATAAAATATATTATGTATAAAAATATATAAATATAAGAATTAAAGTTCAAGTGAAAGACAAAATAAGAGCAAAATAAACTTAATTGAAATTAAACACATTAATGAAGGGTACAGTGAAACTACTGCAATAGTGGAGTTGAATTTGGAAATCAAGTTTTCAAACAATAACATGAATTTGGCTGTTAATGTGAATAAAAATAACTTTAATATCGTGGATTGGCCAGAAAATTTTTCACTACTATTAGTTCAAGAATTAGTTACAAAAGCACCTACTAAATTTTCTGTTACTGCTTACCCAAAAGGTGATGAAAACGGATTATTTAACAATGTACATTTTGATTGCAAAGATCCTAATGGCAAATTAATCCATAGATCTTGGCATTTTGACTCACTTAAATCTGAAAAAGTTTTGTTATAAATAGTTAAGTAACATTACTTCTAGTTAAGTAAAAACTGAAACGAATGAGACATGTGACACTAACTTTAAAAAGGTATGAAAGCAGTGCAGAGCGCTATGATTTATTCGGAAAATAGATTTGAGGTTGATATTTCACACATTTTAAACTATTGATTGTCTTACTGAAGTATAACACTGAGGCTCTGTTATTAAGAGAATTGTTAATATAATTTTAAAAATTCTGAAAATATGGCATTCCGTGGATCATCAGACCAAATTTTTTCATAAAATAAAGGGAAATTCTTAAAAAAGAGCAGAGCAGTTGAGAATCCTAATTGAACACATTATTTGGGAAAGAATATTCAGGAGGAATTATCTCAATTAATTAAAAAAGCAACAAAAAATATATTTTAAGTATGATTGAAAAGGCTCAGTAAATTTCCAATATTGTCGATTATACACCAGATAATAGTCACATAGAGCAAATGTCTATTATTATACATTATGTTAACATTAAAAAACAGTTGAATAACCAGGTATAATCAATGTTGCAACTTATGAAAGTTTTATACATTTATTAGATATTTTAGGAATAGGACTTACTGAAGAAATTTTTGGAATCAAATAATCTATTTGTCATTAATATTTGACAAGAATATGACAATAGATCATATGTGAAAGTTAAAAAGTTTGGTGTTCAGAAGTGTATAACGGGTATAAACTCATGAACCTTTTATATTCCTTGTGTCTGTCAATCCTTGAAATTGGTTGTTGCGAATGCAGTTCAATGATCTTTAGAAATTTTTTTTTTCTCAAAAATTCAAGCTATTTATAATTTTTAGTGGTTCTACAAAGCATTGGAAAGCAAAGCTCAAACAAGAGAATTTTATGATTGATGAATCTAATTTTTTCAGTAGACCTAAGAAAAAATAATGATATAGAATTAAAATTTTTACTCAGGATTTTGGGCCGCAGTCTTTAATTTTGAACAAAATTGGATAAATGAGGCATTTTCTTAGACAATCAAGTCTCAAGGGTGCTATTTTTGGATTCCTCAAGTAAAAATCTAATACCAAATTTTAGTAAATTTTTCTAAGCCATTATGAAGATTGTATATGTCAAAGTTGCTTTGTTGTTGCTTCAAATAATCAGTAAAATGCTGAGTCAGCATTATTTTAACTGATGATATCTCTGGAACCCATTTGTATTTTTAACTAAAATTTTTTCAGTTTTTATTTTTTTAACATGGACTGCAAATGAGGTAAAAATGAACAAATTCTGAGATGTAAGGGTGTTGATAATGGTTTTTTTTTGGATGATTTCAAACAGAATTACCCTTTAGTATATCAGCATAGATATAATTGGACTTTTTGTTTCCAAGTAAAAGTATTAATAATTTAGTTTGTTAAGCATTTATTACATTAATTGCATATTTTAACTTTTATACACATTTTCTTCAAAAAAAAGTATTTGATTTTTTTGTTTGTTAGATCAGCTTTATGTTGCAAATGCTGGCGACTCACGTGCAATAATCTTTAAAAATGGAATTCCTATTCCTATGTCATCAGATCACAATCCTGAATCAGAGCGTCGCAGAATTCAAAGTGTTGCAATGCTTGAACCTACCTTGTTAAAAAATGTTTATACACGATACCAGTTTCAACATCGATGCCATAAAAAAGATATAGGAACAAAACAATTGTTTAGAGATTATAATATGGAAGGTTGGCATTTAAAAACTATTGATAAAAATGATATTAAGCCACAGATTATTTGTGGTGAGGGTAAACACTCAAGATTGTTGGATACAATAGGTATATAAAACAGTTTTTTAGTTATAATTTGTTGTATATTATTTTATATTTGTATATTGTATATTGTTTCATAATAATATATATATATATATATATATATATATATATATATATATATATATATATATATATATATATATATATATATATATATATATATATATATATATATATATATATATATATATATATATATATATATATATATATATATATATTAGGGTGGCTCTTAAAACAACATTTTTGAAAAAAACCTGTTCTGACCCCTTTACTTTGTTCTATATAATACTAAAACACTAGGTTTAAAATTTTTTTTAACAAAAAATTATTTTAGGGGTAGCTCAAGACCCTTAAAAATTTGACTGGTCCCTAAAATTTTGAAAATAAGAGTTCTTCTAAAGTATGTCAACCTGGTACTCAAAAGAAGCGAAATTATATAAAAACATTAAAAATAATAATTAATTTACAAAAAAATAACTTTTTTCTTAAATAAATTTATAAAAACTATTGTTTTTAAGCTGAAAATAAAAAAAGTCATTATTTTCAAGTTTTAAAAAAATAGTTTTTTTAAACATGCTTTTTTTGTAAAGTGATTACTGTTTTTGAAGTTTTTATATAATTTCGCTTCTTTTGAGTACCAGGTTGACATACTTTAGAAGAACTTTTTTTTTCAAAATTTTAGGGACCAGTCAAATTTTTAAGGGTCTTGAGCTACCCCTAAAATAATTTTTTGTTCAAAAAAATTTTAAACCTAGTGTTTTAGTATTATATAGAACAAAGTAAAGGGGTCAGAACAGGTTTTTTTCAAAAATGTTGTTTTAAGAGCCACCCTAATATATATATATATATATATATATATATATATATATATATATATATATATATATATATATATATATATATATATATATATATATATATATATATATATATATATATATATATATGTATATATATGTATATTAGGGATATGACTTTTTAATTTTTTTTCAAATAAAATGTTTCCTGTATCATAAATCGATGAACTTTTACCTAAAATCATGAAAAAAGGCCCAAATAGCTTTCTGCAACAAAAAAAGGTCACCCCCAAAATAAAAATTTGATTTACCATTTTTATACATTCATTTTTGACCGATGTTTTAATCTTAAGCTTAATTCTCAGCTTAATTCTATTTATTTCATTATTTTGTTATGAATTTATAAATATAACGCCACACGTTACCATGGCAACAAAACGGCCGTGTGCCGGCAAATACTTGGAATTGTTATGTGATGACGTCATTGTGTTACCACGGTGATATAGACGACTGTAACAGACTGTAGAAGATTATAGAACTTAGTAGAACATTCTGGAAGCTCTAAATAATTATATAAGCGAGCTGCTGTCAGAGCTCAGTGTTGATAATGTGAATAGTTCTATGAAGTACTCTGCGTGTAACTGAGCTAATAAGGAACTACTGTAGCGAACTAAAGACGCTGTAAGTGTACGAAGTATAAGTAGTTGTAGCATTATCGTTAGGATACGGACTGGATTATCGAACTGTTATCAACATTGACTGGATTATCGAACTATAATTGGATTACTATACAGTTAAAGTATTTTATTAATTAAACGACTTTATTAAACGGATATTTACGCTCAGCTATCCGTAAAGTCGTAACAATATTATATGATGTCTCACAAGAAAAGTCATACCACAGTAACAAAGAACAAGAAGACTTGGACTAAAAATTTGGTGAGATTTCAAGAGTCACACAGAAGAAGAGGAAGCGTGGCTGTAGAAGAACATTCACTCGATGAAAAATCCAGAATACCACTTCAATTGCAGATCGTAGGAAGATACCAGTTTCTCGGAGCATATGT